>NC_084827.1:180378387-180623387 GCF_033115175.1 Lepus europaeus
TGGGGACAGTGAATAGTGTGGCAGGCTGGGGACAGCGAGCAGTGTGGCAGGCTGGGGACAGTGAGCAGTGTGGCAGGCTGGGGACAGTGTACAGTGTGGCAGGCTGGGGACAGCGAGCAGTGTGGCAGGCTGGGGACAGTGAGCAGTGTGGCAGGCTGGGGACAGCGTGCAGTGTGGCAGGCTGGGGACAGTGTACACTGTGGCAGGCTGGGGACAGTGTACAGTGTGGCAGGCTGGGGACAGTGTACACTGTGGCAGGCTGGGGACAGCGAGCAGTGTGGCAGGCTGGGGACAGCGTGCAGTGTGGCAGGCTGGGGACAGTGTACAGTGTGGCAGGCCGGGGACAGTGAGCAGTGTGGCAGGCTGGGGACAGTGTACAGTGTGGCGGGCTGGGGACAGTGTACAGTGTGGCAGGCCGGGGACAGTGAGCAGTGTGGCAGGCTGGGGACAGCGTGCAGTGTGGCGGGCTGGGGACAGTGTACAGTGTGGCAGGCTGGGGACAGTGTACAGTGTGGCAGGCCGGGGACAGTGAGCAGTGTGGCAGGCTGGGGACAGCGTGCAGTGTGGCGGGCTGGGGACAGTGTACAGTGTGGCGGGCTGGGGACAGTGTACAGTGTGGCAGGCTGGCGACAGTGAGCAGTGTGGCAGGCCGGGGACAGTGAGCAGTGTGGCAGGCTGGGGACAGTGAGCAGTGTGGCAGGCTGGGGACAGTGAGCAGTGTGGCAGGCTGGGGACAGCGTGCAGTGTGGCGGGCTGGGGACAGTGTACAGTGTGGCAGGCTTGGGACAGTGAGCAGTGTGGCAGGCTGGGGACAGTGAGCAGTGTGGCGGGCTGGGGACAGTGTACAGTGTGGCAGGCTGGGGACAGTGAGCAGTGTGGCAGGCTGGGGACAGTGAGCAGTGTGGCAGGCCGGGGACAGTGAGCAGTGTGGCAGGCTGGCGACAGCGTGGCAGCTGAATTAGGGAGATGGCAGCTGGAGGCTGGGGGCCAGCAAGCGGGATGCCCCAGGTTCTGGTCCCCGAGGCATGAGGGCCTGAGACCCACCATGGCTCTGCGAGATGCAGGGGACAGGCCATGGGCACTGCCATTATCTCAGGGGCAGGAGGGAGGAGCAGAGTTTGGGGAGTGTTTGGGGCTGGTGTAGGACCCAAGACCTTGGGGCCGATGCTGTGGTGTAGCGGGTAAAACTGCACCTGCAGTGCCGGCATCCCATATGGGCGCCAGTTTGAGTCCCAGCTGCTCCACTTCCTATCCAGCTCTCTGCTGTGGCCTGGGAAAGCAGTAGAAGATGGCCCACGTCCTTCAGCCCCTGCACCGGCGTGGGAGACCCGGAAGAAGCTCCTGGCTCCTGGCTTTGGATCAGCACAGCTCCGGCCGTAGCAGCCAACTGGGGAGTGAACCAGCGGATGGAAGACCTCTCTGCCTCTCCTTCTCTCTCTGTGCAACTCTTTTAAATAAATAAATAAATCTAAAAAAATTGTTTTAAAAAAAATCCAAGACCTGGAAACAATACTGAGTCAACAGAAAAGGCCTCCGTGGGCTGGCTGGTGCAGTTAACCTCACAGGGAAATGCGGGCACGACAGGCACCTCTGCTCCCCAGTGGGAGCCCCGGGTGTCCCCGTCCCTCCCCGCCAGCCTAAGAACCCCCATGTGGCGAATTCTCCTGTGATGCGGGCTGAGGGTGCCGATGGCAGAGAAACGTGTGCACACGGTCCCTAGCAAACTCCTGCCAGGAAGATGTTGCCGCCGGTGAAGCCCCGGCTCTGCACCCTCCAGGGTGGCAGCAGGCCGTGCTCCCCCGCGGCGGGGTCCTCCGGGAGGCGCCGTGGGAGAGCTTGCTCGGCGGGAGCAAGAGACAGGAGGGCAGCTCTGCTACCTTGTACACACTCGCTGCTTCCCTTTGCCACTGTTGGGTGCGGTTTCAGATGCGTGCTCGCTGGCACAGACGCAAATAGCTATGGGTAACCCAGAGGGGGGATGTGATTTTATTCTAAAGATATTTATTTATCGGATTGGCTGAGAGAGAGAGAGAGAGAGAGAGAGAGAGAGAGAGAGAGAGACAGAGGGAGAGAGATCTTCCAAACTGCACAAAGGGATCTTCTAAACCCCCCAAATGGCTGAAACAGCACAAATGATTGCAGCTCCATCCAGGCCTCCCATGTGGGTGCAGGGGCCCAAGGCCTTGTGCCATCTTTTGCTGCTTTCCCAAGCTCTTTAGCATGGAGCTGGATCAGAAATGGAGCAGTCGGAACTTGAGAACCGGTGTTTATGTGGGATGCTGACATCGCAGATGTTGGCTTAACCTGCTGTGCCATAATGCTGGCCCTAAGAGGTTGTGCATCATTTTTTAAAAAAATTTATTTACTTATTTGAAAGACAGAGTTACAGAGAGAGAGAGAGAGAGAGAGAGAGAGAGAGAGAGACGTCTTGCATCGTTGGTTCACGCCCCAAATGACTGCAACAACCAGGCTGAGCCAGGCTGGAGCCAGGAGCCAAGAACTTCTTCCACTCACATGGGTGCAGGGACCCAAGCACTTGGGCCATCCTCCACTGCTTTTTCCAGGCGCATTAGCAGGGAGCTGGATTGGAAGTGGAGCAGCCCGACTTGAACTGGCACCCATATAGGATGCCAGTGCAGCAGGTTGTGGCTTTAACCTGCTGTGCCACAGCGCCGGCCCTGGAGGGTGGATGTTGAAGTCCGGCACTTTGGTACAGGAAAGCCCCACGAGTGACACACGGTGGACGGCAAAGGGTTGCTTTAAAGAAGACATATGGGGGGGTGCCCCAGGGGAGTCAGCGGCTGTCGGCATTGCAGGAATCAGGACGAGCACGTGGCTGCGCAGGCATACCTGCATCCGAGCTGGAAACAGCCGATCCCATCAGGGCTAAGGAAGATGCCGGCTCCCCTGGGCTGTGCTGTGCCGGACCACACTGGGAGCAGGCCTGGGGTTGTTAGAGTGACTCTAAAAGGCCAGGTGTATTCAAGCCGGGAGGACCGGCAGGAGGAGGGGGTGCGTTTTTGAAGGGGCCACTTGGATGTGGAGTAGAGTCATGCTATGTGCCCCCAGGTCGGGGCCTGGGGCGAGGACCAGGCGATGGCCCAGTGTGAAGACGTCCAGAGTTGTCTGCCCCGATGTGAATTGGGTGATGAAGTCCCAGGCACTGGACGCATCCAAAGAGGAGGTGCTGGCATTGTGGCTCGGGGTTTTGTGCGTGGAGTGGCGTGGAGTTTCCACTCGGGTTGTCCACTACCCCAGTCCTGCTGAGAGACTGAGGTGGGAGGCCTTCCCGGCAGGTGCACGTGCCCACACAGAGACTCCTGGGAGGGCCGGGGGGGTCCCAGCGCCTGAGCACTCCCCGCCTCTCCACCTCCTCAGGAGCACAGATTGTGGTCGGCAGGGGCTGTCGGTCAGCTCTGTGCCGCTGGGAGACGCGTTCCGGAGGAGGAAGGAGAGGGCGAGGGCCTGGAGCTGGCTGTGGAAGATTTGCAGGGAGCGGGGTGTGCGGGGGAGGAGGAGGGGACCCTGTGAGCCCCGTTTCTGAAGTCTGCTGGAAATGCAACGGGGGTCGTGTCTTCCAGCTACCTCCACTCTTCTTTCCCAAAGTGCTTCTGCATGGTTTTGTTCTTAGAAAGGTTCCTGTTTTTGGTTCTGGCCTATTGTGGTGGCCGCCGTATCAGCTACTGCACTCAGGGTATGGAGAGGAAGTGGGTGGGTTTACAGACACTGGGGTCAGGGCTGTGAAGATGAAGCTAAAGAGGCACCCCCGGGGGGCCCGGAGCTCCTCCGACACTGCCTGAGCCCCCAGGACAGAGTGAGGAAGACACACACCCTTGGCCACAGGGAGTGCCCGTCCTGGGGGCAGGCAGCCCCGGGAAGGGTGGACCGCAACAGAAGGGGGTGGGGAGAAGCATGGCGGGAACGTGGGGTGGGGTGCAGGCCACAGAGCAGCTGTCTGAGCTCCTCCCTCCCAAGCCCAGTGGGCACTGGCTTACAGGGGGACCAAGACTTGATCCCAGTGCTGATGGGGCTGCAGTGGGGGGCTCGGGAGACTGTGGGAGGCAACTGTGTTCATAGGTGTGGTCATCAGACAGGCACCATGACAGGTGTCCAAGAGCTGTGCCACACTGGACAATGGTTGCTGAACGGGGGGTGTTGGCACAAAGAGCTGGGGGAGCACAGCGAGGGACAGTGACCTGTGGGGCAGGGCCACTAGGAGGAGGCGCCACCTTGTCTACCAGGTGGGAAATGTGGGCATCGGGGCAGCCGGGGCACCCGCGTCCACTCTCTGCACCCTGTCCACTCTCTGCACCCCGCCCACTCTGCACCCTGTCCACTCTCTGCACCCCATCCACTCGCTGCACCCCGTCCACTCTGCACCCCATCCACTCTCTGCACCCCGTCCACTCTGTACCCATCCACTCTCTGCACCCCGTCCACTCTGCACCCCGTCCACTCTCTGCACCCCGTCCACTCTGCACCCCATCCACTCGCTGCACCCCATCCACTCTGCAGCCAGACGAGGCCGATTCCTTTGCGCTGCGGCCTGACTCTGGGTTCTGTCCAAGGCTGGTTGATCCTCTGTGAATGACAGAGAAGCCATTTACAAGTGGGACTGGCTTTCCCTCCAATGATTTCCAGTTCTTTCATCCAATCCATCAGCCGTCTAGGGTGAGGGGCTCGGGAAGTCCAAGGCGGGGTGGGGGGGAGGCTGGCAATGATGCAAATCTCGGAGGAAGAAGTGGGCAGGGGCGATCGGGAGGAAGGCACCCCCAGGACTGAGATGGTGGGGAGGAGGCCAGGTGCGGGCTGCAGCGGGGGGCTGCGGGACAGGGGACGGGCTGGGGGGGGAGGGCGAGCTCTTGGTGCCTGCGGCTCAGCTGCACCCCCCCCCCGCAGCTGCACCCCTCACTTCTGTATTCCACTCCATGGCTTCAAACACTGCTGGAATCAAAGACTTCTCTCAGGTCCCAAGCCAACCAAGTGGCCGCTGTTGGGAAACCAAGCTGCTACCTTGCAGTCCCTTGGCAGCATCCCGTGTCCACTACGGAAGGAGCCTGGGTGCGCGAACAAAGGCCCGGCCAGGGGGCCCGGGCGGCTCCTCTTTCCCAGGCCCCTGCTAATGTGCGTGGCCTGGGTGCTCACCATTGTGCCATTCGCGCCTTTAGACGGGGCCATTTGTCACCGTCACTGGTTCCCAGCCCGCTCCCCGCATGTGAGCGCCAAGTTCTCAGGGTCTCCCCTGGCGGAGTTGGGCCTTGAAGCAGAGGGCCGGCCCCTTGGAGTCAGTGGGGAGTGTCCCGCTCCCCAAGGTGGGGCCCACACCCCGGTGGGCTCGGGCCCTGCCAGCCCTGGTCCGGCCCGGCCAGGCTCTCCGAAGCTCAGCGATGGAGGCCTCCAGGAAGCAGGGCTGATGTAGGGACTGGGCCAGTTTGAGCAGAGCACAATGACGGCTCTGAAGGAAGCGCCATTGGACCCTGTTTGCCCCTGGGACCCACAGATGCTGGCGCTCCACAGGCGGGCTGAGGGGTGACAGCGCTGGGGTGTGCTGGGCACTGGCAGGGCCTCCCCAGCTCCGACTCAACCAGAGAGAGCCCCTTGCCCAGTTTCCCATGTTGTAAACTGGTTTGACATGGGGAGGGGGCAGGAAAGGTTTTAGCACTTAAGAACACCTGAGAACGTAGGGGCAGCAGGTGCACTGTGTGAGATGCCCGCTGTCTTGGAGCTGCTGCTAGCTTCTCCCTCTGTCTGGCCTCCGTGGCCAGCTCCTGCTGGGTGTTTGCTCCTGGCCTGTCCTCCTGCCATTCGTAAGCTTCTGGGGCTGGTGTCGTGGCATGGCAGATTAGGCTCCCATCTGTGATGTCAGCCTCCTGTGTGGGCACCGGGTCAAGTCCCGACAGCTCCCTTCTCATCCAGGTCTCTGCTAATGGCCTGGGAAAGCAGCAGAAGGTGGTCCCAGTGCTGGACCCCTGCCACCCACATGGAGACCTAGATGGAGTTCCAGGCTCCTGGCTTTGGTCTGGCCCAGCCCTGGCTATTGCAGGCATCTAGGGAGTGAACCAGCAGACAGAAGATCTCTCTCTCTCTCTCTCTCTCTCTCTCTCTCTCTCTCTCTCTTCTTCTATCTCTGTCACTCTGCCTTTCAAATAAAACTTTAAAAAAGTAGCTGTAAGCTTCTAAGGGGAGCGTCTCTCTCCTCTGCTCCCAGTGAGACCCCCACGCCTACAGCTGTGCCCGGCTCATGCCAGCCCCCGAACAGCATTTGTGAATTGAACGTGGGATGTGCGGGAGTTGGGGTCAGCTCTGACCTCGAATCTCAGCAGAGCTCACTTGCTTGCAAAGTGGGTGCAGCCACGGAGCCACCCCTCAGCAGCTGCAAGGCTGCCCCGGCGCCCCAGGAACGAGTCCTCAGTGGCCCGGATGTGACTTTCTCCCTAGGGCCCTCCGATGACCCAGAGGAATCATTTACTAGTCGAGTGTCACAGGGGGACATCCGGGGATGCCAGGAAGCACCTTCTCCCCGTGCCTGTGTTTGCCAGGAGCAGCCCGGAGGGCCAGGAGAGAGCCAGCCCCCTGCGGGCCTGAGCTGTGGGACGCTGCCGGGATCAGGTGTGGCTGCCGCCCAGTGGCAGGTCCCGTCTTGCAGATGAGCTGAAACTCACCCTGCTCTAAGCAAGGGCCCAGGGTGTCCGTGTAGACGCCAGGCCACTCGGGATGAGCTTCACCCACTGGTTTTTTCTCCCGTTTCCCAGCTGTGGGCCAGAAGCCTTTGCCGCACGTGCTTGCCCCATCCCACTCTGGCTTCCCACACTCTGGGATCCCCGGGGATCGCAGTGGGGAGGAGGCCCTGGGCTGTGGGGCCTTCTGTGGCCTAACCTGTAATCCTGCAGTCAGACGCTGCCTTAGGATGCACGGGCAGCTCCTCCCCAGAAAGTCGGGCCCTGCGGCTCCGTGGACGCTGCGCTGGCCTACGGGGGTCCGGGGCGCAAGGTGGCCGAGGGGGTCTGTGTGTGCCGAGCACCCCTGGGAGGCGCCTCTGGGCCCAGGAGACTGTCCAGGGGTAAACAATGCCATCACGCAGTCCAGGAGACAAAGCCTCCCCCTGGGCGGGGTGCAGAGAGGCTTAGAGCCTGGCCCTGCTCTGCTGGGGCAGACACACGGGGCTGCAGGGTTGAGGTCAGGCCCACCTGCCCTGTGCACCAGCCCACGGTGCTAGGGTCTGGGGAGGGATGGTTTCGGCCACCGTGGCTCCGTGCCTTCTGTGGTAGCTTTCACCCCCCCCTCTGCAGCAGCCTTGCCACGGGCGGGGCCCGCCGTGCACCTGCAGCCGGTCCTCCCGTCCCCACGGGACAGGCAGGGGCTGGGCGGTGCTGCAGCCGGGCTTAGACTGGTTCTGGACTTGCAGGACAGTGATGTCTGTAGACCCCAGCCAGGAGCGGCGGCAGTGACAGGCGCACGCTGAGTTTAGAAGAAGGCGCGGTGTTTGGAGAGGACCGCAGAAGACAAGTGCGAAGGAAACGCTTGCTGACCTCTGCTGATGTCCCTCTGATGCGGCCGAGGCTCATTATGGGATGTGGGTCTCCTAGGAGACAAGCAAAGTTCCCCCAGGAAAGGGTTTGGGAATGTAGGGCAGTGGTGTGGCCTTGGAGAACTCCGATTTCTCCACCATCCTGGTGGGCAGCAGGGGGGCGCGGGGTAACAGGGCAGACTGTCTCAGGATGGGGGCCCCCTGTAGGGAGGGGAATTCTGCCATGGGGGCCAGGGTGGCCTGGAGGTAGGAGGAACAACAGCCCGAGAGGGCCCTGGCTTAGCACAGGGAATCCTGTGTCTCCTATACTGGGCACCCCGGGTGTGATGTGGAGCCCATAGTCCTGGATCCAGCTGAGGGGCCCCGAGGTGAGGAGGCGGAGAGGAGGGGATCATTGGAGGGGCAGGGCCCAAGCACAGCTGGGCCTAGCTCCTTTGGAGAGAAAGCCTCCGTCCACATGGTGAACCTGACCCTTGGGGGCATGGTGGAGCTTTGTCCACATGTTGAACTTGACCCTCAGGGGCATGGTGGAGCCTCCGTCCACATGATGAACCTGACCCTCGGGGGCATGGTGGAGCCTCCGTCCACATGGTGAACCTGACCCTCGGGGGCATGGTGGAGCCTCCGTCCACATGGTGAACCTGACCCTCGGGGGCATGGTGGAGCCTCCGTCCACATGTTGAACCTGACCCTCAGGGGCATGGTGGAGCCTCCGTCCACATGGTGAACCTGACCCTCAGGGGCGTGGTGGAGCCTCCGTCCACATGGTGAACCTGACCCTCAGGGGCGTGGTGGAGCCTCCGTCCACATGTTGAACCTGACCCTCGGGGGCATGGTGGAGCCTCCGTCCACATGGTGAACCTGACCCTCGGGGGCGTGGTGGAGCCTCCGTCCACATGGTGAACCTGACCCCGACTCGGGGGGCATGGTGGAGCCTCCGTCCACATGGTGAACTTGACCCTCAGGGGCATGGTGGAGCCTCCGTCCACATGGTGAACCTGACCCTCAGGGGCATGGTGGAGCCTCCGTCCACATGGTGAACCTGACCCTCGGGGGCATGGTGGAGCTTCCGTCCACATGGTGAACCTGACCCTCAGGGGCATGGTGGAGCCTCCGTCCACATGGTGAACCTGACCCCTCAGGGGCATGGTGGAGCCTCCGTCCACATGGTGAACCTGACCCTCGGGGGCATGGTGGAGCCTCCGTCCACATGGTGAACCTGACCCCGACTCGGGGGCATGGTGGAGCCTCCGTCCACATGGTGAACCTGACCCCGACTCGGGGGCATGGTGGAGCCTCCGTCCACATGGTGAACCTGACCCCGACTCGGGGGCATGGTGGAGCCTCCGTCCACATGGTGAACCTGACCCTCAGGGGCGTGGTGGAGCCTCCGTCCACATGGTGAACCTGACCCTCGGGGGCGTGGTGGAGCCTCCGTCCACATGGTGAACCTGACCCTCGGGGGCGTGGTGGAGCCTCCGTCCACATGGTGAACCTGACCCTCGGGGGCGTGGTGGAGCCTCCGTCCACATGGTGAACCTGACCCTCGGGGGCGTGGTGGAGCCTCCGTCCACATGGTGAACCTGACCCTCGGGGGCATGGTGGAGCCTCCGTCCACATGGTGAACCTGACCCTCGGGGGCGTGGTGGAGCCTCCGTCCACATGGTGAACCTGACCCCTCAGGGGCGTGGTGGAGCCTCCGTCCACATGGTGAACCTGACCCTCAGGGGCGTGGTGGAGCCTCCGTCCACATGTTGAACTTGACCCTCAGGGGGCGTGGTGGAGCCTCCATCCACATGGTGAACCTGACCTTTGTGGGGAATGGTGGATCAGCTGGGCGGAGTTTAGGCCCAAGAGGTAAAAGGTAAGACGTGGAGCTGGACACTCCAGGTGGAAGTTGGACCACCAGAGCCAGGAGTCACAAAGGGGCTGAGGACAGTGACAGCTGAGGCCTGGCTGTTACGGGGACCCCGAGGCTGGGGCGTCAGGGCCGTGGCTAACGGGGGGCAGATGTGGGGTGTCCAGCACATTTCCAAGCCTGACCTGTGTGGCCTCCCTGCCCCCTCGTCACCTGTGAGGTGGGCCTCCCGATTTTATTACAGGGGAGGGAACGGAGGGCCCAGAGGTGACTCTCCCAGGGCGCCTCCCCCGCGCCTCGGAACCTGAGGGCTGTGAGCCGCTGCCAGCCGGAGGCTGCCCTCCGCCTTCGTGTTCTGGGACTGCTGGAAGGAAGCACTGGGCGGCTCCCAAGAGCAGGGTCGTCCTCCGTGCCAGCTATACCGAGCTACAGAACTAAGGCGGAGGGGGCGGGGGGCAGGGCCGCGCCCTCTCTGAACCTCCAGGGAGGGTCCTTCCCGCCGTCCTCCAGCCTCTGGTGGCCCAGGTGGAAGCGGGGAGTGAGCAGA
This sequence comes from Lepus europaeus, assembly GCF_033115175.1. Lineage (NCBI taxonomy): Eukaryota > Metazoa > Chordata > Mammalia > Lagomorpha > Leporidae > Lepus > Lepus europaeus. Next base: position 180,388,321 of record NC_084827.1, read on the forward strand.
GGCCTGAGCCCGGCTCAGCTCTGGGGTCGTCCTGCGCGTGGAGCAGCAGCAAGAGCCCCTAGGGCAAGGATCCTGCTGCTCACCCGTGTTGGTGACGCCCGGCTGCTGTCCTGAACCATCCCGAGGGCCCCCACCCGCCCTTGGCGCTTCTGGGGCTGCCTGACGGGGGTGCCCCTCCTAGTGAGCTGGTGAGGGCAGCCAGCCCTGTCCTGGGAGCTTTCCTCCTCTCCCTCGTCAATGTCTCCTGCAGTCTGGGCCCCCGGGGAGGAGTCCTTGCCTGGTTTTCCCTCAGGAGACAGGAGCGTTGTCCCCAGCCCTGTTCAGAGCAGCCTGGGACGCCCGGGTGCGGGGCGTGTCGGTTCTGGGAACAGACCATCCACGCTAGAAGGCCTGGGAGAGGAGGCAGATGAGTGACCACGGCGACCCTGGCTGCACAGGACGGCCCGTCCGGGTCTGCTCAGTCCTGGGGACCAAGCCCTCTTCCCCGAGGCCCTGCCTCCGTCTTGCTCTCCCCCGGGCACCGCAGGATGGCTGCTGCTGATACGGGTGCCCTGTTCTGATTGCATGGAGCCCTGTGCAATTTGGAAGCGCTGTCCCTTCCTGGGCCCCCCTCCTCACCCCCGTCAGGCTTCCAGGCCCAGCCCAGGGCCTGGTTAGGGGCTCCTTCCCTGAGGGGTGGAGGCAGGGCAGCAGCACAGAGCCGGGCTCAGGGCTGGGCCAAGCACCCTCTTCCTTCTATGTGTGGGGACAACGCACTCACAGGCACGGAGGTGGTTAGCGTCTCCCAGACTATGCATGCGAAGGGCTTAGGTGGCAATCGATACGGTGATACGATCAATATAGTCATCAAGTTCTCTTGAACCAAAATAAATTTGGCCTCAACCGGCCTCTGGACTTGAATGATAGGTTTGGCCTAAATTTGCCTGTGTTCTTAGTGAATTGTACCCTAGCGTGGTGTGTAAACAGATCGCAACCAATCAACAGGGTGCAGCCATCACCGTCATCAAGCTGCAGCCAATCACAGGCCACCAGCTGATCAGCCCACGCCCATATAAGGCAAATATCGGCTGCTGCCAATCAGCTCCTGTCTTTGTTGGTGGGGAGCCTTCTCTCTGGCTGTAAATAGAACCTGCACAGGTGGTGGGCTGGGCCGCTGGAATGCTGCCCCGTTGTAGAACATTTTTTCTTGCTTAAGTAAACTTTGTAAATTGAACAAATGTCAGTCGGTAACAGCTCTCTCCTCCCCCGGGCCCGTTCCCCGCTCAGTGTTTCTGACCTGGAGTCTGGACACAGTCGGTGGACCCAGCCGGCAGGGGGGGCCCCTCTGCTCCCTCCCCCACCCCCTGCACTCTGGCTTCTTTCCCGGAGGGTGTCTTCCGTGAGACGGGTCAGCAGGCTCACTACCCCCCAGGCTCGCCCCACTCCGGGGCTCTGTCTCTGGAGACCAGGCAGCTGCCGGGTGGGGCTGGGGGCTGGGCGCTCCTGGCACCTGCTGGTTTCCAGCATACTCTCTGAGCTTGGCTTGGACTTGACAAGAACTGATGTGGCCATTTCCTGGGACGTCCATGGGAACCTGACCATGAATTAGTGGCTTTGCACAGCAGAAATCTTTCCTCTGAGCTCAGGGGGTCCAGGGTCTGAAATCCAGGACCCTTTCCCTTTGGGGCTCAGGGAAGAACCGGCTTGGGCTCTTCCAGCATCCTTGGCTGGTGGCCGCAGCACAGCTCGACTCCCCGCCCCCTGGCCTGGCTTCCCATCTCTATTCTCCTAAGGACGCATGCCCGTGGATTTAGGGCCCGCCCGGTCAGCCCAGGACGGACCAATGGAAGAGCCAGAACTTGGCAGCATCCGCAAAAGCCGTTTTCCAGTGAGGTCGCAGCCTCAGGTTCAGGATGGGGACCTGTCCCTTGGGGCTACCATTCTACCACAGCGCTCAGCCTGAAACCGAAGGTTGAGTGCTTTTAACTTCAAGCCAAACAGTGCCAGGGTTAGCGAGGGTCCTCCGGTGTCCAGGACCCCGGGCCCACCTGGCTCCCAGGGCTGTGTGTTATCTGACCACCAGAGCCTGACGCAGGGGTCTTCAGACTGTCACTGGACAAGAGTAGTAACTGTGTCTTAAGGGTCTGCGCCCGACCTCTTGGAGACCAGCCGACAGGCAATGCGGTGTCTCTGATCGGCCTTGACCTTGTGTCAAACCTCCTGTCCCCTCCTGAAGCCTCCGTGACCCTCAGTCTGCACTCAGGGCCCATGGTACTCAGGGCCAGGGCTCCGCTCTGCTGTTTTTCACTGCAGCGGTTGGACGAGGGGCCCGCCGTCCTCAGTGGCCCTCGGTGGCAATGCACGTGTCCCTGACGTGCTGGCTCTCCAGAGGGGACGTCACCAGATGTGTCATTTTGGCTGCACGCCACGCCCATCTCAGGCATGTGTCGCGACCCCTGGCCCAGCACAGCAAAGCCAGGACACGGCTCTCCTGCAGGGCCGTGCTCTCACCACTCCGAAGCTTCCCTTTCAGGGCGAATCACTGTGTGATTCCACTTTTATTCCTGAGCACGGCTGTGCCAGGCCAGGGCCCCTTCTCGGCCCTGCACCGCGGCGACTCATTGTTTCGAGGGTTTCTTTTTTTCCTTTTATGTGTTTTGTTTTCTTTGACACACTTTTGTCTTTACACAATTACGCTTTACTTTTCTCTTTGGTGAGTATTATAAATACCAATAAAAGGCTTAAAAATATTTTTTTACCGAGAGAAGCTTCAAAGGCCGGGTGGGGCTGAGGGTGGACTCGCTGCCACTTTTTCTCCTTTCTAATTTAGTTTTGTCTGTGGCCACAGCACACACACGTAAACACACTGAACTTGCGGTCGGTCCCTCACCATGGAACAGAGTGTTAAAAATTCGCCTTCCATTTTCTACCAGCTGAGAAAGGAATGTTTGCTTTAAAACGTCTTTGTATAATCTTTTTGAAACTCAGGATACGTGGGAAAGATGGAACTTTCACTTCTTTTTTTAATGGGCTGTTTTTGTTTGACTCGTGGGTGAGATAAAGCACGAGGCCTCTTTGTGCTGCAGGAGAGGACAGCCGTGAAGTTGGTTTTGGATCGGATTTAAACAACACCCACCGTCCGCTTAATCAGATCTTTAAAAATTAGGGGATAACGAGCATCTGCTCGGTGGCAGATGCTGCCCTTGGCTCTTGCCACGCATCACCTAATTTAATCCTCGCGGCCTACAGAGGCAGGGGGCGTGGCAGGGGCTCTGCCGCCCGTCCACGTTCTAGAAGTCCCACAGCAGACCGTGTCTGTCTGGCGCTGAACTTCATCCATCGCGAAAGTGCTGGGCCCCGGCAGGGCCAGGTGCACAGAGCACGGGAGTCACCGTGTGCACAGGGCGTGCAGGGCAGTTGGGAGGGGGGCAGGAAGCAAGGACCACGCCCCCATGTCCCCCCCCCCCCCCCCGACTCACTCAGATGGAGGCAGATGATCCCTGCTCGGGGCAAAAACCCAGTGCAGTGACAGAGAATGCGAAGGGTGCGGCTTCTCCAGGTGGGCAGGGGGGATAGATTTGTGAAGAGCCTGGAGCTGGGAGGGGGCACGGCATGCAGGGCGTGGGGGAAGGGCAGGCCCCGAGGCAGCATGTGAGAGGCACTGCCAGGGACGGCTGAGAGCCTAGTGGAGCCCAGACAGCAGCAGACCAGTCCAGCAGGGCTTCTCAGGCCAGGGTGCAGACCGCATTGCGTCCCAAGCCAAGGCTGGGGAGAGGCACCGCAGAGCTTTGGGTGGGGGAAGGAGCCATCTCACTGGTAAATGGGCCATGGTGCCTGGAGGTGGGGCGGGGGAGAGGGGAGGCAGCTGGGTGCCCGCAGTGACAGGGAGGAGGGGCCAGCCACCTTCTTCGTGTCCACAACACACAAGAGCAACCTCATCACCGTCACTAGCCCTGACAGTGCAGAGATCCGCTCTGGGCCGCAGCCCAGGGACGCAGCCTGGCTGGGAAAGGCCTTCTTGTCTCTTCTCTGTCCCACGGTCAGGGACTTTAGGGCATGCGGAATGTTTCCAGAATGTTCCATCTGTGTTTGTCCCCTGTGGTTCTCATGGTGGGACTGGGGGTGTGGGTTTTGTGGAGGGGTCCCCAGAAGAGAAGGGCACACCCAATGGGTCTCTGTTGGGCGGGAGACTGGGCACCCCAAATCTGTGCTCAGTACAAAGTGGAGTGGCAGGCTAAGGGGATCTGGAACAGCATGGTCTCCCTTGGGAGTGCCCAGCCAGGTGTGGACAAAGGCACCTGTGGCCATGACAACGAAGGGCCAGTGCAGGGCGGATCCTGAGGGGCAGCTCGTGTTCAGAGACGACACCTACACAGGGTTCCAAAGGATGACTGCTGTTGGCCAAGAGGCAGAGGGTGAGTGGCTGAATGGGCCCGACATGGCCCTGTGTAGGCCAGGAGCTAGCTGCGTGGGCTTGTCTTCCTGGCCTGCAGTGTAGACAAGATGGGGAGCTGCTTTTGGAGAGGCCTTGAGGGTACTCGGTCTCCCCTGCATAGGCTCAGAGGCTGTTCCAAGTGTAAGGTGGCCATATAGCCACGTGGCTGCCACACGGACGGGCAGATAGAGAAGAGGGTTGAGAGGGGAATGGAGGTGGGTGAGGGGCTCAAGTGGAAGTCCCCACGTGGGAGGCAGAGGACATCCTGAGGAGGGTGCTGGCAATGAGGAGGAAAGAAGTGGAGGGAGTGTTCGGGTTCGTGCAGAGACAGGGGCCAAGCCTGCGTCCCGAGGGAAGTGACACCTCCCTCCTTCAGGCTGGGTGATGGAAGGGGCAGCTGGGAGAGCAGGTGTCCTGGCGAGTGGTAGCAGGAGGGCTTGGGGGTCACTGCTGTGTACGGGGTTAGGAGGGGTCTGGAAAGACAGTCCTGGGCATAGGACTCGGTGACAACAGCAGGATAGCAGCAAGCGATGATGGAAGACTTTGGGAGATCCACACAAATACATCCACATCACCAATGTTCGGGTGCTGTGGATCAATTTCGTCCCCATGTGTGAAATTCGGGAAGGTTCATTGAGCAGCATCAGCCGTCCATCTCCAAGTCAATGCCACCCTCGGGCTGGCCGCTGCTGGGTCTGGAACACAGTCCTCGGGTGACGGTGACCACACTGGGAAGGAACCCCAGCAGCTCCCTTAACGGGGAACCCCTTCCTCCGGCAGGGGGGTGGGTGAGCTCGAGTCAGGAGCAGCAGAGGTGCAGGGAGCCTTGTGGTGCGTCTCCTGTGCCAGCACCAGGATCGGAGGGATGGCTTCCCAGCACGCCGCACTTCTCCGTCATTTTCTTCCTCGATCTGCAATGCAGGTGAAGGATTGCAAACCTGGCAGGTCAATTAACTGCCTGCATTTCCTCTCCTCCCCGCTCCCCTCTCCTCCAGGAACGTGACACGGCGCTGATGTATCTGTCTCGGGACTGTCACATTCCTACGGTAATTCCTTCCGTGCTGGGCCGGTGCTCCCTTGCCTCTCTGTGATTTCCCGGAGCTCGAATTTCCCGCATCTTCTCTGTGAGCATCGGGCTCAGCTCACCAGAGACAGTGAAGCCATAACCCCCGGAGCGTGTGACAGCTGACAGATTCCACGGGAGCTGCAGGTGGCTTGCATTAAATGAGGATGTGTGAGCCATCCTCACATATTAAGGCCACCTCGTGAGTCCAAGGTGAGTCCCATGCCCGTGAGTCCTCGTTAATTGGCTCGGGGGAAGGGTCCGTAGTCATTCAAAGAAATTCACCGAGTGTGTGCCTGTTAAAACTGTGTCTACTTCCTGGTTGTCATCCTGGTGTTGATTCCACAGAGCCCAGGTACGTGGGCCTCTGCCTGTGTTGCGTGGGCCATCCTGTGGTCAGGTAGTCTGAGCTCTGTGGACACATAGAGACTCCCCAGGTGCCCTGGTCCTAGCAGGGTCAACACGAAGGCCGTTGGTGGGCACTAAATACTGCCGTGGAGGGAGACTGTGTCAATGAAATCTTCCTTTCTCTCTGTTTCTCACACACTCACACTTGCGCAACATGGCCCTGTGCACTGCCCCTTGCCGACTGTATACCCTTATCAATAAAGGAGCTTTTCTTCCTGTGTCTCCAACTACAAACCAGGGATAATCTGGTAACAGCCCCACGCCAAGCCCCTCCTGAGTTGGATAGTCAATCCCTGGTAACTGGCTGACCTTATTTGGAAATAGGGTCTTTGACGATGTCATTAGTTAAGGATTGAGAGAAGGGATCATCCCAGATCGGGGTTAGCCCTAAATCCAGCAATGGGTGCCCCCACTGGAAGAGGAGACACCCTCAGCCAGCTAAGCCCAGATGGAGGTGGAGGCTCCAGGGACACAGCCCACGGCAAGGGAGGCCAAGGCTCTGGAGACACTGGACACTGGACTCTGCCCTCGAGGACTCCCGGCCTCCGGAGCCTCGGGGCTGTCACTCTGTTTAAGTCCTCCTGGTGTCTGGCCATCTGTTACACAGCCCCGGGAAGCTGGCACGCTCTCTCCCCTCACACACGCGGACCGTGCGGAGACGAAGCACGATGCACCTGATTCAGTGCCTGGCACGTGCTCAGGACTGGGGCCTGCTGGGCCACTCTGCGGTGTCCTTCCCCCCGCCCCACTCCGGGAGAGAGGCCCAAGAAGCCGGGCTGGGGCTCCCTTCTGGCATCTCCCCCGGGCCCAGCTGGCAGAGACTCAGTAACAAGTCCACACAGGCAGCAGACCCTCCCAGCCAGGAAGGAGAACGTTCCCAATTCCTCATTATTTTGCCATTTTGTTGTAAAAAATGTTGAGAGGTGGTAAGCCGTGCCAACTCCTATAGGGTGAACTGGGATGCGCATAGGTTCACAGCGTAACTCACTCCATTGCCAGGCGAGCAGTCGGCTCACAACACGAGCTGTGCTGGCAAACGGGCCCGGCGTCAGTGTGGGTCGGGGTTCTGAGTGGGGCCGGGGTGGGGGCTGGGCCACAATGACCTCTCCTGGGCCCCTTATGATTGCAGGGCCAGCAGGTTCCCACCCTGGCTGGACAATGTGGAGTTTCTAGAATGATGGACTCCTGAGTGCCCATTCTGAGTTAGAATCTTCCGGAAAGTGCCTTTCTAGGGGTCTTCAGTGGCTACTGGGGTGGCCGAGGGGAGTGTGACCGAGGCCGGGTCACATAGATCCTTCAGGGCTGCTGTGCCAAGGTGATCAGGGGCCCCCTGGACAGGCGCACCCCGGCTCTGCTCTCGGGGCTCCCACTTAAGCTTGCGGACACCCAGGTTTAAGCGGCCATCTTGGCAGCTTAGATCCCTGTTCCCCCTCAGCCAGCAGCGAGGCCCTCAGCACAGGGCCTGACCCGGCGGGGAGGACGCGAGGCCGGGCAGGCGCCATGCTGCAGCCCCACAGCGCGCAGCCCCTGGGTCGGCCCCAGCAGAGCCCACCCTCGGGCCTCCAGAAGGCGCTTCTGAGGGGCGGTTGTCTGAGGAAGCTGCCAGGCCCAGGACGACCCCTGGGTACCCGGCGTCTCTGCAGCTGGGGGCCACTCGGCACCATGGCTGCGGCGGAACCCAGAAGCTCATGGTCTCCGTGCGCCCTGCACAGGGCACATGAGCCCAGCTGGGGTCACCGCTGTCCCCTCTGCCCTAGGCTCCATCTTTCTCTGGGACAGCGCCTGGCACTCGGGGCACTGCCGGCCTACATGAAGGCCTTGCCTGTGGCATCTAGGTGCCGCCTTCCCTCCCGTACCCGCTCTGACCACCTCGTCCTCAGAAGACCCCTCCTGGGTGCCCCAGCCCCTTGTCCAGGTCACTCTGATGCACCTGCTCCCTCTGCCCACCCTGCCGGCCGGAGTGGAAGGAGCCCAAGCACTCGGGCCATCTTCTGCTGCCTTCCCAGGCCATTGGCTGAGAGCTGGATAGGAAGGGGAGCCCCCAGGACACAAATCGGTGCCTATGTGGGATGCAGCACTGCAGGCAGAGGCTTACCCTAGTGCCCCATAGCGCCGCTTCCTTTTCTCTCTTTTTAAAAGATGTATTTATTTATTTATTTGAAAGGCAGAGCTATGGACAGAGAAGGAGAGAACGAGAGCTCCCATCTGCTGGTTCATTCCCCAATCTGGCACTGGGCTAGGCCAAAGCCAGGAGCCTGGAACTCCATCCAGCTCCCCCACAGGGCTGCGCTTGGGCCATCTTCTGTTGCTTTCCCAGGCGCCCTAGCAGGGAGCTGGATGGGACTCGGACGGGCGCTCAGGTAGAATGGGGCCATTGCAGCTGATGGCTTAGCCTGCTGTACCACGGTGCCAGCCCCGGTTAGCTTCCGATTACAGCATTGTGGACATCAGCTTGTGGCCAAGGGTAGTCAAAATAATGAACACTTTTTTTTTTTTTTTTACAGGCAGAGTGGACAGTGAGAGAGAGACAGAGAGAAAGGTCTTCCTTTTGCCGTTGGTTCACCCTCCAATGGCCGCCGCGGTAGCGCGCTGCGGCCAGCGCACCGCGCTGATCCAATGGCAGGAGCCAGGTGCTTATCCTGGTCTCCCATGGGGTGCAGGGCCCAAGCACTTGGGCCATCCTCCACTGCACTCCCTGGCCACAGCAGAGAGCTGGCCTGGAAGAGGGGCAACCGGGACAGGATCGGTGCCCCGACCAGGACTAGAACCCGGTGTGCCGGCGCTGCCAGGCAGAGGATTAGCCTAGTGAGCCGCGGCGCCGGCCAATAATGAACACTTTTTAAGTCATCACTTTTAAATTATGTAACCCCTGCTGCTGTCACACACAGCGCTGAAGCGGCTGGGCTCCTGTCTGGTGAAACCATAGCACCGGGAATGACTGGCTGAGCACTGCACGGCACAGAGGCGGCTCCGGAATAAAGACACTTGCTAATGAGCTAAATGGCGCGCGGCGTCATCGCGAGGGTCGGATTTCAGGCGCATAGGACCCACGTTTTCCCTGCAAGCATCTGATGGAAAATCCCATCTGTTCGGTCGAGGCCAAGCACCAGATTTGAAACACACGGATGTCCTTAGGAAGGGGATGTTTGCTTATTAAATATTGGAAAATATCCCCAGCCTCTAGGGAGAGGCCATGGAAAAAGACCAATTTTGTGAAACACGCAGTCCAATGAATGGAATCCCCACGTCCTGCTGCACCAATTTCCAATCAGTAGATTCTTTCCATTCGTCCCTAAGTGAGCCCCCAGCGGATGCACCAGTGTCTGCTGTGCCTGCGGACGGACCAGCGTCTGGATTCACGAGGGCCCTGCACTCGTGGGCGGTCTTGGGACGGCAAGGGTGCCACTGCTGCCCTGTGGGTGTGTCCTGGGAAGGTTTAGAGGACGCTTAAGAAAATCAGCTCCAACTTGGCCTTTGCAAGTGGTTTCTCGCTGGCGGCCACGATGCATTTCTGTAGGAACAGCTCACTTGGAGCCTTTCTTAAAGACGTCGTGTAGCAGGAGACGAATCTGCAGGTGCTCTTGGAAGCAGCCGGCCCAGCTGGAGGCCATGGGAGGAATCCCATGTGGGGCCACGTGGCTATGTCCAGAGGACGGGGGGGGGGGGGTCCTGCAGAGCCACGCAGGAGAGGGAGCGGGTGGGACTGCAGCCCTCTGGCCCCAGTGGGAATCAAGGCTGGCAGTGGGGAGGTTGGATGTGAGCTCCTGGTTGTGAGCTGGCCAGTAGGATAAGGTCCAGCCCCGGGCACAAGGAAGAGGACACACCCAAACCGGCCTCGGACCTAGGGACTCCGCAGGGCGGGCTGTGTTGGGGGACTCAGCTTCTGGAACTGAGCCTCAGCCGGCCTGAGCTCTGCAGAAGCTTGGCTCGGGGCCAGGGGGCCGGGGGCTGAGTCAGTTGTCCTAGTGATGGGGGGGCTGGCAGAAGAGTTGGGGGCTGTAGTTGGCGGGGCAGGGCTGTCCAGGAAGGCACCCAGCTCTTGTAGTGATGAGAAGCTGTCTCCTGCTGGGCTCCCACCTGCAGCCTCTTCTTCTCTGTCATTCTGGCTTTCAAACACACAACTGATTAAGAAAAGAACTAGAAGTCGCAAATGTGACTCTGTGAGCCGCAGCGGCCCAGGCCACGGCTGACCTGCCGAGGCCGGCCCAGCCCTGGGGGCGCCTTCATAACTTCAGGAACAGCTTCCGAGCCCGCGGATGCCAGCTCCTGACATGTCCTGGGGGCCCCCGTCACTGGTGCAGCTGAAGCCAGGCCTTCCTTGGGCTGGGCGGGCTGTGTGCGATTCATTCCAGATCTGACTTCTTCCCCACCTCGCTGTCCGCCTGCCCCTCTCCTAACCCGTGCCTTCAACCGTCCATGCTTTGTCCCCCTCCACTGCCTTCCCCATGGAAGCTTCGCATGAAGATTGGACTGAGCTGCACAGGTCATTAGATAACGACATGAAGGCTGATGTTTAAGCCAGGTTGGCTGGGCTGGGGATGCTTAGATGCCGCTGCAAACATGATTTCTGGGGGCACCTGTGCGGGCATTTCTGTAAGACGGGCGTTAGAATCGAAGGCTGAGTCCAGGGGTTGCACCCTCACCAGTGTGCGTGGGCAGCATCCCATCTGTTGGAGATGCAGGGGCCACGAGAAGGCAGAGGAGAGGTGCACTTGCTCTCTTGTAGTCTGGACGTCCATCTCCTGTCCAAGGCCACCAGAGCCCCAGTTCTCAGCCCTTCGGCTTTGCCCTGTGAGTTCCTCCCTCGGTTTCCCAGGTTCCCAGGTCCCTGGACTCAGACTGAGCTATAGCACTGGCTTCCCTGCTTCTCATGGTGGGGCTTTGGGGGCTCTGAATCCCATGAGCCACTTCCCATAAGAAATCCCCTGTTGCGCCTCATCTACTGCTTGTGTTTCTCTGTGGACCCCTGACTGACTTATGAGATGACCTTTAGGAATTTAATAGGATTTGATTTCCGGGACATGCTACAAGTGGGTACAGCCAGGTGCAAATGACTACCAGAAAAGAGGCATAAGAATATACAGTTATGCCTGCATACTTTTGCAAAAAAAAAAAAACACAAAGAAAAGGCAAAGCAGAATTTAATCAAAGTGGTTAGTGACAGAGAGTGGGTAAGAATGGTTAGAAGGCAGACAGGAAAGAGAGTTGTTTGAGTATAATTTTGTATACAGTTTGGACTGTTCTACTATTTGCATTTTAATATTCAAAATTAAAATTCAATACCAAATGGCAAGAAAAAGCTGAGACTCTAGGATGGAATAAAAACACGCACAAAGGAGGTTGGCTTCACGTCAGATGGATAAGCCTCACCATGTATTGGTGTGACTGCTGTGATTCTGCTGTTTTCAAACGTTGTGTAGCTATTACAGGAGAGACCAGATGCGAAAGTGCATTGGCATTGTGGGGGCCAGAGCCTCCCGCTGGGAACAGGGCGAAGTGGATCCGGAGCGCGGGTTTGGGGGAGCACGCTGTGCTGGTTTGTTCACCACGGCAGAGCCAATGCTGCGTACTCCTCGCTTCCTGCAGCGGGGTCCAGGAGCCGGGGTGTGCCGAGTAGCAACGAGTACCCCTCGCACCCCTTCTTGGTGTATCAGTTCCACTCCCCTCTCCAAACAACAGGCTCTCTTTGGAGAAAAGATAATGCCAATGCAGAAGCTGTCCATCGAAAAAATGTGGGGCCGGTGCTGTGGTGTAGCGGGTAAAGCTGCCGCCTGCAGTGGCAGCGTCCCATATGGGTGCTAGTTTGAGCCCTGGCTGCTCCACTTCCAATCCAGCTCTCTGCTGTGGCCTGGGAAAGCAGTGGAAGATGGCCCAGTCCTTGGGCCCCTGCACGCACATGGGAGACCCGGAAAAAGCTCCTGGCTCCTGGCTTCGGATGGGCGCAGCTCCAGCCGTTGTGGCCATCTGGGGAGTGAACCAGTGGATGGAAGACCTCTCTCTCTCTCTCTCTCTGCCTCTCCTTCTCTCTCTGTGTAACTCTGCCTTTCAAATAAATCTTTAGAATAAATAAATAAATCTTAAACAAAAGAAAAGAATAATTGTGTACTGCAACGAATCCACCTACACGGTAGCCTTCCCCTCAAGTGTGACGGAAGGGCCAAAGCCCAGGAAATCCACACTAGACTCTGTCCCATGTAGGCACACAGAAGGGTGGGTGGAGAACACTTCTAACACCAGAAATTCACAAGCAGCCCAATGCAGGGAAGAAGCTCACCGGGGGTGGTAGTGGATATCAACGTCGACTTGACTGTAATAAGGAACACCTGGAGAGCTGGGTTGCGTCTGAAGATGCTTCCAGAAGATGTTAGCACGTGAGTGCACCGTGCGGGATGACCTGGCCTCGAGGTGGGCGGCTCCATCCCCTGGTAGGGGCCTGGGGAGAACAACACAGCAGGTGAGTGGGTCTCTCACTCTGAGCGCTGGGGCCCCCTTGGCCCCTGCTCCGGGCTGCCGGGTTTGGGCCCCAGGACTTGCATCAGCATCTCTCTGGCTGGTGCCCAGGCTTTGTGGCCCCAGCTGAGAGTTCAGTCCCAGCTTCTCTGGTTCTGAGGCCCTTGGACTTGGATTGAGCCCTGCCAACTGCAGGTGACCTGTGAGAAGTGCCAACTCCTGTAGCAAGCCCCCTATGAAACGCCTATGAAAGGTGTGTGGGAGCAGCCGGAGGTCAAGTGTGGGCGCAGAAGGGTGACTGTGAAGTTCATGTTTCTCCCTTGGGGGTGATCACGGTGCTGTGTGCTCCCCAGGGAACATCCTTGTTCTTGGGGCCAAGCTGTCCACACTGTGTGTCCAGCATTGCTGGGGTCGGGAGGCCTTGGTACTGGTGAGGTGTGGGTCAGGTACTTGGCCTGGTTCTTGTGGGTGGTCGCTCTAGCAGGACCAAGTCTCCCTGTCAACGTGTCCTCCCCACACCCCAGCTCCCAAACTCCACAGAAGACCTCGCTCTTCCTTGAGGAGTGTGTGTGTGGGGGGGTCTCCAGGTCCTCCTGGCCAGCTCTGCTGTTCTCTGAGCTGGCGAGTCTCCAGCCTACGAGTGGGTGGGGCTCTCCTCTTTTCCAGAGCCAGCATCAATTTTTTTATTTTCTTGATGAAAGTTGGATTGGGCAAAGCAGGACGAGGCCTTCTGAGCCCCCAGCGCTGTGGGGCTGGGGCCCTGTGGAAGCAGCGGAGTCCTGGGGAGCTGGCGGCTGGAGTCGTCGCAGGCTTGTTCTGTGAACCAGGGCAAAGCGTTTGACCTTCAAGGGCCCCTGTGTCCCGGAAGGTCACCCGAAGTGTTCCGAGTCACTTTAGTGTGCAGAAACAAAACAAATCCCCAGCCCCCGGCACACGCCTGGCTCCCGGGCCCCTGAGTCACAGGTCTGGGTGGGACCCAAGCACAGCTTCTTAAGACGCCTGCAGATGGCCCTGACGCACGCGTCTGGTGGAGGACCCCCGGCCAAGAACGACATCCCGTGGGGCTCCTGTCAGAGGAGGAGCCATTAAGCGGCTCCCAAAACAGCTCTGAGTTTCAGAAAAACAACCCGAGGAGCCGGCTCAGCGCTCAGGCCCGCACACTCTCCCTGAACGAGGCTGAGTCATGGTGTCCTCCTCCAGCTGGGCGAGGCCAGCTCCAGCTGACCGGGGCGCGGGGCGGCCGCAGGCCCTGTGCTTCCCGGAGGAGTGTGTGAACCTGGTGCTGGCCCTGAGGGAAGGGGCACCTGCCCTGGAGGCTGGGTGGGCGGGGTCTCCTGGAAATCCCTGGGCAGATGGGGGAGGGCTGTCCCCGGTCTCCCTGCCAGCGCTGAGTCACCAGGCCCTGGCTTGAATCATGTCCTTTCCAAGAAGTGGCCCAAGCGTGACTAGCACTGTGCCTTCCTGTGCACGAAACACAAAGTGAGTGTGTGTGCGAAACACGGGGATGAACAGACTTGGAGTGCGCCACGGGCTGGCTCGCCGAAGGACTCCCCGGATTCGGGACCAGGCTCTTCTTGTGTTCACATCTTTTTTTTTTCCCTAAGATTTATTTTATCTTTTTGAAAGGCGGAGTTAAACACACACACACACACGTGCACACACACAGAAGGAGAGGGAGAGAGAGAGAGGAAGAGGGAGAGAGAGAGGGAGGGAGAGGGAGAGAGGGAGGGAGAGAGAGAGAGAGAGGGAGGGAGAGAGAGAGGGAGGGAGAGGAAGGGAGGGAGAGAGAGGGAGGGAGAGAGAGAGAGAGAGATCTTCTATTCATTGGTTCACTGCCCAAGTGGCCACAATGGTTGTGGCTGGGCCAGGATGGAACCAAGAGCTAGGGACTCCACCTGGGTCACCTATGTAGGTGGCAGGGACCCAAGCACTTGGGCGGTCTTCTTCCGCTGCCTCCCCAGGGGCGTTAGCAGGGAGCTGGATCAGAAGCGGGGAAGCCAAGACTCAAACCGACACTCTGATACAGGACCCGACATCCATGCTGTCTTAGCCTGCTGTGCTGCCGTGCCGGCCCTGGTTCACACCTTAAAATGCTGTAGCCCGAACTGTTAGCTGGCTAAGAGCACATGTATTAATCCCGGTTGTCCCTGCGCAGGGTCTCAAGCAAATACCTGTGCTCTTCTCTCTGGGAGGGGTCCTTGGGGGGTTGGCTGGAGGGGCCTGGCCATTCGTTTCCCAAAGCTACAGCAGCTCCCTGTCTATCACTGGCCCCTACAGCCCCTGGAGGGGCATCTTGGTGGCCACTCGCTCTGCTGGAGCAGCCCATTGTGTCTGTCCAGTACCGCCAGTCCCCTTCCCTCAGCCTTCCAGACCCGGTGCCCCCCAGCAGTGCCCGCCACACCTGCTGTCTACTGCTGAGAAAGTGAGCGAAACATTTCAGACATTCCTCGGCCTATAAGAGGTGGACCTCACACTGGGATGAGACTGACACAGACCACACTTGCCACGTGAACTCGGACCTCCCCGGGCTGGCACTATGCCCTGTGGTGCCACGTGCACCCTCAGGCTGCCCTGTGGTCCCAGGACCCCCACGTGATGCAGCTGTGCAGCTGAGCAGGGACGTGTGGGAAGATCAGGTGCCTTCTGCTGGATTGATGAGCTCACGACCTCAGTGCGTCAGGCACCACCTGTGCTTGTCACTGGTGTGTGGTGCTCCCTCCCGGAAGAGCTGTCCGTGCCCTCGTCCCTGGGATCTATGAGAAAGGGTCTTCATAAGAGCAATTCTCCAAGGCCCTCACATGACAAGAGACACAGAGGGTGAGGCTGGGCCCCAGTGGAGGGTAGAGAGTGGGGTGAGGAGACAGAATTCCAAGCAGGCCTGGAGGCAACAGAAGCTGGACACGTGAGGAGGGGTCCTCCCTGGAGCCCCTGTGGGGAGCACTGCCCGCAGACACCTTGCACTTCCTAATCGGTGACACTTCCTGTTGGGACAAGCCACCTGATGCAGCCTGCAAACACGCACCCCCATGCATGTGCACTCACACACACACGCGTGTTCACAGACGTGCACTCACACACGCGCACACGCATTCCCACAGGCATGCGTGCACACGCACACCCTGAGGAGGGAGCTGTGAGCAGGGGCTGGGCTCCTGGGGGAGAGCAGAGGCCAGCTGGACATCGCAGCAAGAACCCCCATCTCTTAAGGCTCTCGGCACTTGTCACTGTCCTGGCCCCGCAGCGTCCGCCCTCCCCTTTCACCAGGGCGCACCTGCCAAGGGCACCTCGGCTCACTGCTGCTCTCAGCTCTGCAGCCCCAGGCCCACGCTGCAGGAGGGGATGCCAGCGGACCTTCCCCGGTCCCTCCTAGCTGCTGGCCTGGCCCTTCCTGCCGGCCCCAGGGCCCCTCTGATTGCTCCAGGGAGCCTGGTCCTTGAGAATCACTGTGCTCCTGGTCAGCAGCTCTCAGGCTGGGCCCCAGCTGCCTGGCTGCGGGGCGCTTTGTCCCCGGCCTCCCATGGGGCTAAGCCTTGTCTGTGCCTCCCAGGAACGCGTGCTCTCTACCACTGGGATTTTAGAGGTGACTTGTGCCATTTTAGCTTTAATTAAGAAAATGCTGATGACATTTTTCTTATACTTTTAAAAAATAATTTTTACTTATTTGAGAAGCAGAGAGACAAGGGGGTGGGATAGCACTTCTGTTCTGTGGTTTGTCCTCCAAATGCCAGCACCCTCTGCGGGTCAGGAGGGTGTGGGAGGGATGGCCAGGGTTGAAGTCCAGGCCTGGGAACTCCGTCAGGGTCTCCTACATGGGTGGCAGGAGCCCAATGACTTGAGCTGTCTCCACTGCCTCCCAGAGTGCACTCTGCCAGCGAGCTGGAGTGAGGAGCCAGTCCTGCCGCTAGGGACATGGGGTCTTAACTGTTGGCCTTTTAGAAATGCCTGTTCCCTTCACATACGTGTGTGTGTGAGTGTGAGTGTGTGTCTGAGTGTGTGTGAGTGTGTGCGAATGTGAGTGTGTGTGTTTGTGTGAGTGTAAGTGTGTGTGAGTGTTTGTGTGTCTGTGTGTGTGCGAGTGTGTGTGAATGTGAGTGTGTGCAAGTGTGTGTGAGTGTGTGTCTGTGTGAGTGTTTGTGTGTGTTTGTGTGGGTGTGTGTGTCTATATGAGTGTGTGTGAGTGTGTGTGTGTCTGTGTGAGTGTTTGTGTGTGTCTGTGTGGGTGTGTGTGTCTATGTGAGTGTGTGTGTGTGTGTGCGCGCGCCGTCTTCTACAACAGCTATTTTAGGGAGTAGGCTGATGCCAGTTTTTCCTTTCTCCTATAAAGGCTTCAGCACAGTGTAGTAATATATTAACATTCCTCCGAGGGTAACAATTCTAAATTTATGCCTTATAAATTGTCACAGTGCCTGCGTGTAGAATACAGCTTCTAGAGACGCCTTGATCATGCACTTGTCACTGTTTTATCTCTTACCCCATAAAAACGGACATTCCCTGAAATGATATTTTCTTTTGATTTGGCTTTCGATAAGCCAGCGTTGTATAAACAAAGTTTCCATAAAGAGCTAAGAAATGCAAGACTTCACCCGGGGCAGGAGAGCTGTGACTGCCTCCTTTCTCTGCACGCCGCCTCTTCCCAAGACCCGTCCTGGAGAGAGGCCGCTGGGGGTTCGCCTCTGCTGTGCTGTAACATCGTGGGTCGTCTTGGTCTCACCAGGATAAACCAGCGTCAGCCTCACCATGCCCTGCCGTCTGTTCTGTTCTTTTCATTCTTTTTTTAAAAAAAGATTTGTTTATAAGTCAGAGTTACACAGAGAGAGAGGGAGAGGCAGAGAGAGAGCAAGAGCAAGAGAGAGTCTTCCATCTGCTGGTTCACTCCCCAGTTGGCTGCAATGGCTGAAGCTGCACCGATCCAAAGCCAGGAGCCAGGAGCTTCTTCTGGGTCTCCCACACAGGTGCAGGGATCCAAGGACTTGGGCCATCTTCCACTGCTCTCCCAGGCCACAGCAGAGAGCTGGATCGGAAGTGGAGCAGCCAGGACTAGAACCGGTGCTCATATGGGATGCTGGCGCTGCAGGTGGTGGCTTTTACCCGCTACACCACAGTGCCAGCTCCTGTCCTTTTCATTCCAACTGGAACTGTGCTCCCGGTGTTGTGCGGACTTTAAACACCTTCCCTCTGTCTCCTTGTCGTCCCTCGTGCTGGGGTGCTCCAGGCACAGACTTGGGACACCGACCAGACACGGACAGACAGCAGCTCGTCACCCGCTCCTGAACAGGGCCACATTGGCTTCAGATGTAGAGTTCAAACCAAGTATAATTAGAAGCAATGTGGTACCAAAAACGGGAAAAGCCGGTGTTGGCAGTGCTAGACAGGGCTCACGTGTTCTGCACTCCAGGGCTGTGAGCCATCCAGGAGTCGCTACAAGGAACCAAAATACTGCCTCTTTGCATCATGGGTAGCTTCACTCTCAAAATAAAGCCTTCCCAGTCATGATGTCATTGAGTTGCTAATTAAAGCAGTTATAGCCTCGTCTTGCAATGTTCTACAGAAGTTATTACGGGAACACCAAAGCTGATGGAATGTCCCAGATTGCTCGGGGCTGAAGGCAAGTTCCCGAGCCCCACGGTCAAAACTGCCTTCGCAGCAAACGGACGTCCCCTCTCGGCGGCCTCCCCTGGAAGTAGCTGAGTTGTAGGCTGCCGGGGACGGGCTGCCGGACACGTCCAGAACGCAGACACTCGGGTCCTCCTCCCACTCTGATTCAGCCCACCCTGTGCCCCGTGGTGTGGCTAACATCCAGGCTTTACGGCTTGTTTGTTCAGTTCCTCACTGTGGCTTTTAGGAAACAGCTGAACTTGGTGCTCGCGGGGAGTAATTATTTCACATCCGGTCCCTCTGCTCCTGTAGGGTGCTCTCTTGCGCTCTGAGCAGACCCCTTACTTTGGACGTGTGCAGGGACACCAGGGCCCCCCTGGGTACCGGACCCAGTGCTCTGAAGCAGAGAACAACGTAGACCTTGGAGCGGACAGGGTGGTGGGGAAAGATCTAGAAGACGGAAGTGGTTCTGCCTTGAGCGGTGCTGGCGAGTCCTACCCAGGGGCCTCCCCTGCTGCCAGCAAGCCCTCCCCACTCCCCAGCAGCCCTCCAACCCCGCCCCCTCCAGCATCCCACATGAGACAGCTATCATTCTCCCTGCAGAGGGGCGAGCTGCCTCGCCAGTGAACCCAGGCTGACACGTAAGATCGTGTGAGGTTTTATCATCAAATTCTTGACATGTTCGATATGTATTCCTGATGGGAAATTGGGGGAAAGAAAGAAACCCTCGCCCATAACTCTTCTGCGGCAGCTGTTCTCAAAATATTGTTTTACCCAGGGGGTGCCCCCTTTGCGTAGTCGCAGAAGCTTCTGAGGGGCCGGGCTGTCCGGCTTGATTTTAATGCTGCAAGCCGAATTCACTCAGTGCGGTTCCTTGCTCAATGTCTGTATTTCTTGACTGGCTTTTCCCAGCAGCGGTCCGCCAGCGATTGCTTTAGAATCATCTAGAAGCCAGTTGACTGTGGGACAAGTTCCATGCCTTCTCCTTTAGGTACCCGTAGGGTAGAGCAAGGGTGCAACCGGCTACACAAAGATCCCGGAGCCGAACAAAGCCTGAGACCCACGGAATGAGGAACTGGCGGTGTTTCCTGTGATGAGCCAGCTAGAGGATCGTCTAGGTCTTGTGGGTCACAGGTCTCTAACTAGTCAGCCCTCCTTTTTTTTTTTTGACAGGCAGAGTTTAGACAGTGAGAGAGAGACAGAGAGACAGAGAGAGAAAGGTCTTCCTTCTGTTGGTTCACTCCCCAAATGGGCGCTATGGCTGGTGCACCGTGCCAATCTGAAGCCAGGAACCAGGTGCTTCCTACTGGCCTCCCATGCAGGTGCAGGGCCCAAGCACCTGGGCCATCCTCCACTGCCCTCCCGGGCCAGAGCAGAGAGCTGGACAGGAAGAGGAGCAACCGGGACAGAATCCGGTGCCCTCACTGGGACTAGAACCAGGGGTGCTGGCGCCTCAGGTGGAAGATTAGCCAAGTGAGCCGTGGCGCCGGCCCTGCTGTGGGTAGTGCAGGAGAGGTGGATGACCATGCCCAAGTTCCCATAAAACTTTATTTGCATAAGTAGGTGGTAGGTTCGAGCTGGCCCACGGGCTGTAGTTTACCAACCCCTGCAACACAGAGTGAGTTGAGAGAGTGGAGACCACACCCATCTTGTGACGCAGAATCCAGCAAAACTTATGTCATAAAATGATCACTCGGGAAGCGCTAGGTGTATAAACCAGTGGTGGCTTCCACTGACATTTAGGCTGAAACCTAAAATAGCGTGTGGTTTTATTACCAAATTCTTGCGAAGTTTTATATGCACTCGTAATGGGAGCAGATGAGTAAAACAACCCTTGCCCGCAACCCTGAAGCAGCTAGTCTCAAAATACTGCTTTACCCAGAGGGTGTCACCTTCAAATAATTGGAGTGACTTTAAGAGATCCGGGCTGTCAAAGGTTGTTTTTGATTTGTACAAAGCGAAGGTCACCGTTTTTGGTGTGGCGAGCACAGAGTCGTAGCCTCGATTGCAGTCAGGCTGCTGGGTGGCCCCACCTGCACCCCAGATGCCCGCCAGCGGCCCTTTGCGGTCACCCTGAGCTGCCCCCCACCCATCAGCACAGGCCACAGCTTTGTGGGTCTGGCTTCTTTCGATTGGCACCATGCACCTGGGAACCACCTTTGTCGCCCACGCATCAGTGTCCTGGTGCTGAGCGGGATTCCGCCGGGCGGACGCACCGCAGGTTCCTTGTCATTCGCCAGTTGAAAAGACTGCACATTCCCAGTTTTTGATGACCAAGGCTGTCTGTGGTAAGTACTCGGGAACAGGTGTTTGGTGAACACTTTCATTTCTGTTGGGCGACGTCTAGGAGTGGATTGCTGGGTTGTGTGATGAGACAATGCAACTGCTTTTCAGAGTGTTAGCCGTTTTTTCACTTTTGTGGATTGTACATTTCTTTTTGGTCCAAAGAAACCTTTAAGGCTTGTTTCTAATGTTTTCTCTAAAAGTTGTATAGTTTTACACGTACAGTCAGGTCTGCGACTACCCTGAGTTAAACTTTATTTATGATGTAAATGGAGGTGCGGGTCTCTCTTGCATGGAGGTGCCTTGTTGTCCAACACTCTTTGCTGAAGGGACAATGCCATCTTCACTGAGCTGCCTCTGTGTGTGTTGAGGACCAGGCGAGCAGATCTGTGTGTCTCTGAGCCCTCTGTGCTGTTCCCGTGCTCTGTGCTCCTGGGCTGGGCTGCCTCGGAATATGGCTTGAATCAGTCAGTGTGGGTCCTCCAACTTTGTTCTTCCAGATTCTTCCAGGTTCCTGGTTCTCTTGTTTGTCCTCAGATGCTTTAGAATCAGATGGTTAATGTCTACGATGATCTCTTAGGAGCTTTTTGATGGGAGTTCTGTGGAATCTGTAGAACAAAATGGGAAGAACTGACACCTTAACGATATTGTCTTCCAATCCATGGACACAGATCATCTCTCCAATTATTTAGGTTCTCTTTGATTTCTTTAAACAACATTTCATAGTTTTCTGCATACCAAGTACTTCACATATTTTGTTAGATTAATTAGAAGCTTATGTTGGGGGGGGGTGGCATGACTGTGAATGTTTTCTTGTCTTCAAGTCCCGCTGTTCACACGGGAACTAGATTGGTCCCTTTTTTTGGAACTAGATTGGTCCTTTTTTTTTTTTTTTTTTTTTTTTGACAGGCAGAGTGGACAGTGAGAGAGAGAGACAGAGAGAAAAGTCTTCCTTTTCCATTGGTTCACCCTCCAATGGCCGCTGCGGCTGGCGCACAGCGCTGATCTGAAGCCAGGAGCCAGGGGTGCTTCTCCTGGTCTCCCATGGGGTGCAGGGCCCAAGGACTTGGGCCATCCTCCACTGCCTTCCTGGGCCACAGCAGAGAGCTGGCCTGGAAGAGGGGCAACCGGGATAGAATCCGGTGCCCAGACTTGGACTAGAACCTGGGGTGCCGGGGCCGCAGGCAGAGGATTAGCCTGTTGAGCCACGGCACTGCCTGGTCCTCTGGTCCTTTAATCTGATCTTGTGTCCTGCATTCTTTCTTGTGCAATTTGTATTTATTTCTTCAAATAAAATTGTGTGTGTGTGTGTGTGTGTGTGTGAGAGAGAGAGTGCTTTCATTCACTGGTTCACTCCTTCAACGCCCACAGCAGGCCACAGCCAGAACCTCCATCCTGGTCTCCCAAGTGGGTGGCGCGGACCTAAGCACTGGACCATGACCTGTTTCCTCTCGGGAGCATTAGCAGGAAGCTGGATGGGAAGAGGTGGGACTTGACCCCAGGCACTCCGACACGGGGTGCGGGGGGCCCAGCGGCAGCTTAACCTGCTCCAGCCCAGCACTAGCCCTGTGTTTCTCCTAATTATTTTTCTTGGATTACTCTGCTAGTGAGGACTCCTAGTGTGACGTTGTCTCGGAGTGATGAGAGAGCATCCTTACCTAGTTCCAGGCCTTGGGGGATGAAGGCGTTTAGCCTCTGACCATGATGCCAGGTGTGAGCACGCGGTTTGTTTACTGGATTTTGTCAAACGCTTTTGCTGTGTGTGTTCCCTGGATCTCATGGTTTTCTCATCCAGCCTGTTGATGCTGGGGCCCTGCCTTCCTGAATGGGCTTCCTTGGTCCTGATGCATTTGCCCTTTTTAGAAAAATGCTATTGGATTTGATGTAATACATTCCTAAGGATTTCTGCTTGCAGGAGGGATCGTATGTAGTTGTGGTCTGTTGTGATATTTTTGGGAGGTGTTGACAGTAGAGTGATGATGGCCTCATGAAAGAACGGGGACATGTCCTGTCTTCTGTTTACCAGCAGACTTTGTGGAGAATCCGCGTCATTTCTTTCTGAAATTTTTGCAAATTCCACAATGAAATCATCTGGTTCTGGGACTTTCCTCTGGGGGTTGTTATCTGGTGATTCAATGTAGGGGACACAGGTCACTGAGTTTATCCGTTCCTTCCTGGGGTGTTAGTAGTTTGTGATTTTCAAGGCATTGGGATATTTGATGCAAATCGTCAAATCTATCAGCACAGAGTTTACCGCAGTGTTTTCTTACGATCTTTTCATGTCAGTAGGAATTACCCTTTCGTCTTTTTCTTGCTTAAAGATTTAGCAATATTTTCCCCCAGAGAACCAGCTTTTGATTCCATTGATTTTCTCCTCTAATTTTTGTTCTCTGACTACTTTAGGTATAATTGTCTTCTCTTCCTTTCGTTTCCTAAAAGGAAGATTTAGATTTTGATTTCAAATGTATTTTTAACAAATGCAGTTAATGCTATAAAATTTTCATAGCTTTTGTTGCATCCCATAATTTAATAGGTTTTATTTTCATTTTCATTTAGTTAAAAATATTTTTAATCCTCCACTGAGACTTTGACTCAAGTGTTACGAGGAGTGAATTGTGTAAGTTACAAAGATTCGAGAATTTTCAAACTCTGTCACTGATTTCCAGTTCAGTTTGGCGATGGCCTGCCAATGCCCTCTGCATGATGCCTGCTGTAAAACCGTAGTTAGTCTGTGCCCCAGAATACAGTTCACCCGTGTGCAGGTGATGGTACTCGCGTCCCTGCAGGCCCACCAGGCAAGCTCACGGTCAAGGTGTTCAGGTCACCTGTGTCCTCACTGATTTTCTGTCGGCTTCGTGGTAAGGCGCTAGGTTCACCCGCGCTAACTTTCTGTCTTGAATGGGAGTTGTGTCAGCATCCCTGTGATCAGTGACTTCTAGAACTCTCCATCGTTCAGCTGTCATTTTTTTGGCATCCCCACAGTTCATTTATTGGGGTAACTTCATGTCTGTTGGTGTGGATTTGTTCTTTGGATGATTCTCACTTCTTTGCAAATGTTATTTGGTTTTATCACGGGGAGAAAACGAGGTCACAGAACTCCATAGCTGACAGCGGGAACTGAACGATGGGTGCACGGTGACCCGTCACCGATGGCTCGGAGAGAAGTGATGAGACTGGCGGAGGATCCGACGCACAGGTTATCTGCGCCACGCCTGGGCTCTGAAGAGGCAGCAGCGGCTTCGCGTTCCAGGTTGCTCAGTTAGCTGTGTCGCTTTGGGACTGGTTTTATTTAGCTAAGACGTGCTTGTCTCCCCTCTTTGGCTCACCTGCTTCTGCCTTTCCTCCCTGCTCTCCTCACCCCCTACAATCCACCATTGCTGTCATTGCAGAGTTCTGGAATGTTCTTGAAGCTTCCGGTGAGAGTTCCGTCTGTGCAGTGAATGGGGGTCTGTGTCCTGGGGTGCAGTGCACAGTGGGTGTGCCCCCCGGCCCCTGTAATTACAAAGAAAGCGTCCACTCCTCAGATGGGTGCAGTAGCTGGAGCTGGGCCAGGCGAAGCCAGGAGTCCAGAACTTCATGCAGGTTTCCCCTGTAGGTGGCAGGGGCCCAACCACTTGAGTCAACTTCCAGTGCTTTCCCAGGCCCATTAGCAAGAAGCTGGACCAGAAGTGGAGCAGCTGGGGGTAGAATTGGCACCTGTATGGGATGCTGGCATTGCAGTGGGTAGTTTAACCTCAGCACCGCCCCTCAGAGAGATGGGTTCTTAAAAAGATGGGTCTCTCCAAGGTGACTGCTTTCTGGGGTCAGGCTGTGTGGACAACGCTGGTGTGGACAGGTCTCTGCTCCCAGTGGAGGAGGGTCAGGTGGGGCAGTCCCTGGTGGGGAGGACTCCAAGGCAGGGCCTCACCCCTGTTCAGAAACTGGAAGAAGAGCAGAGACTCCTCTGCCCGGGAGTTGCCCCCTGGGATCCTGAGAACCCTCGGATGTCTGGAGAGGGATTGAGGAGAGGATAGAGCAAGGCCCTCTTGATCTTGTGCGGCTTGGATCAAGGCAGCTCTGGGTGACGGTGCCCCCAGCAGCACCCCACCCCTGGGAGGCTTGGGTGTTGGTCTGCCCAGGAGCACCCCACCCCTGGGAGGGTTGAGTGTCGGTGCCCCCAGCAGCACCCCACCCCTGGGAGGGTTGGGTGTTGGTCTGCCCAGGAGCACCCCACCCCTGGGAGGGTTGGGTGTTGGTCTGCCCAGGAGCACCCCACCCCTGGGAGGGTTGAGTGTCAGTGCCCCCAGCAGCACCCCACCCCTGGGAGGCTTGGGTGTTGGTCTGCCCAGGAGCACCCCATCCCTGGGAGGGTTGGGTGTTGGTCTGCCCAGGAGCACCCCACCCCTGGGAGGGTTGGGTGTCGGTGCCCCCAGCAGCACCCCACCCCTGGGAGGGTTGGGTGTTGGTCTGCCCAGGAGCACCCCACCCCTGGGAGGGTTGAGTGTCGGTGCCCCCAGCAGCACCCCACCCCTGGGAGGGTTGGGTCGAGGTGGCCTGAGCCGGGCGTAGGCAGCATCGGGAGCACGAGAGCCCCGGTCTGTGCTGAGTGCAGCCTCCATATTGACTGGCGGACCCAGCGAAGGCTTTTTGCTTCTGAGCCCAAGCCACGAGGGTCATCTGTCCGCCCTGGGCCCGGGGCCCTGGGCCACCTCCACAGCCTGCTGCTCCTGTTCCTCGGAGTCTAGCCATGCTGCCGGGGCTGCGCCAAATGCCCCGCAGGCCCGGGCAGGGACGAGAGGGCACCGTGGAGAGCCTCACCGCCTCCCTCGTCACTTGTCTCCATGAGCGCTCTCTTTCCTCACATTCCTGATGGGAGCTCTGCTCCAAGGGCATGGGGGCCATCTTCCCTGACAGCAGGGGGCACGGGGGCCATCTTCCCTGACAGCAGGGGGCACGGGGGCCATCTTCCCTGACAGCAGGGGGCACGGGGGCCATCTTCCCTGACAGCAGGGGGCACGGGGGCCATCTTCCCTGGTCTTCCCTGACAGCAGGGGGCACGGGGGCCATCTTCCCTGACAGCAGGGGGCACGGGGGCCATCTTCCCTGACAGCAGGGGGCACGGGGGCCATCTTCCCTGAGAGCAGGGGGCACGGGGGCCATCTTCCCTGGTCTTCCCTGACAGCAGGGGGCATGGAGGCCATCTTCCCTGACAGCAGGGGGCACGGGGGCCATCTTCCCTGACAGCAGGGGGCACGGGGGCCATCTTCCCTGACAGCAGGGGGCACGGGGGCCATCTTCCCTGACAGCAGGGGGCACGGGGGCCATCTTCCCTGACAGCAGGGGGCACGGGGGCCATCTTCCATGACTGCAGGAGTCCTGCAGCCTCCGAGGGACCGCGGCTGTGGCCCACAGCGTCTGGCGCTGGGCGTGGGTCTGATCTCCCCGCGGGCTCTGGACAGGGCCTCCCCAGGTCAGGCGGTTGTGGACCATTCTTTCCTTTCCTTGAGGCAGGTCAGGGGCTGTGGGCTCCTCCTTCCGGCCGTGGCGAGGCGCTCCCAGGCTGGGGCTCTCAAGTTCAGCTCCAGCAGCGAATCTTAATTCGCAGGACTGCCCAAGATGGGGTTCCCCTCCCCACAGCAGCACCCACCCGGTGCGCAGGGCCCCTGGATTTGACTTCCACGTGGTCGGTTTCCTGTGAGTTTGTCCCGCCCCATCCTGACGCCCGTTTCCCCGGGGTCTCCCCACCTCCCATTCTCCTGCTGTCCGCCCCGGGGCTCGCTCTCGCTGGGGGCAGCCCTCTAACACCCTTTCTGAGGTTGGAGAGCTTCAGGCACACGCCGCCCCCTGCCCTTTGCTCCTGGGGCTTCCATCTAGCAGGGTGTTCTAGGAACGCTTGGGATTTCAGATCTTATCCAAAGGGCAGAGGACGCCCTTTGGACGTGGAATGGAAGCAGGTGCTTCTGGGAGTGGAGGTGGGTGGGTACGGATGGGAGGAGGCTAACCAGGCAGACATGCTGGTGAGAGGCAGCGGGTGAGGGTAGAGTGGAAGCAGAATGGACACCAGTGGATCCCGGAGGTGACGTGACCGTGGATGACCATCCAGGGACACGGGGAGGTGGCTGCCGATCAACAAGGACGGGCGGAATGCAGGACCAGGAGGAAGTCTGGGAGGAAACCCCCAAGACCCCACTTCACACGCACGTGCTCAAGGTCTATCGTCTGTGGAATCGCAGGGAGAGCACGGGAAGCTGGCGTTTCTCAGGGGCAGCAGGGACCCCGGCCGGGCTGTGCTCCTGGTCCGGTTGTCCTGGTCAGCAGCGGAGCTCCCCTGAGGAACAGGCTGTCTTCTTCCCGCTCGTGAGAGCCATTGCGGTGCCGGCGCTCTCGGCGTCCACTGTGCTGTCCTACGCTCCCTGCAGTGCACGAGGAGAGGAAGGGCCCCTGACTCGGCCTCTCGCTCGTAGCCTCTGCTGCCCCTGCCCGATTTCCTGTGGCTGCGCCTCATCTCACCGTGGTGCGGTGGCAAGTGGCGCTTCGGTGGTAGCGGCTGCCGTGATGCCCTGTGGGTTCCCGCTGGGGGAGGTCTCGTGCATCCCCTGCCGGGCGGAAGTCCTCAGTGGGAAAGGAGGTGGGAGGAGCCGGGTGCCAGGTACACATGGCCTCCGCCGCCAGCGCTGCCTGGCCAGGGGCAGTGCAATCGTCCCCTGTGACGGACACCTCTGGGTTTCCAGCAAGGGAGTTACGGGGCCCGAGCCTCCCCCAGCCACGGCCCCATGGCACTGGCCCAGCAGCGAGAGTGGATAAGCATCTGTTTCTACAAGAGTCCGTCTTCAGTTTCACTTAGAGAGCTTTTCTAACCTAATTATGTGTGTCAACCCCACGCCGTAATCACCGCGCGTAGGTTAACCTTCGTAAACAGCGCGTTCCGATGGCTTTATGGGCTGTCGTAAGGAGCCCCTGGACTGCACCAGACATGACTGATGGCTGCGAGACGGATCGGGCTCGGCAGCCCGCTGACCTGCAGCCTGCACGTTAACGCTGGTGGAGTCTTGGCTCTCGCCTTGCCTTTGCACATTGCGCTATGGATAACAGCGGACACGTCTAGCAAATTACAGAGCGACCTGAACCCGGTCCAAGTCATGAGCGCTCGGTGACTCCGCTTGAGCGGGAGTGCACCAATTAGCTCTGAAGTCATTCTCATCTCCCGCTGCCCACCCCCACACCCAGACCCCTGAGCCCCGGGTTAAGTGAACGGATTAAAAATTAACCCAGCTCGGTCGGCCAGCAAGATACAAATCGCGCACGCCGTCTCCTTGGAAATGTCCTGGAATGGGTATTTTTTTTCCTTTGCCTCCTCCTCTCTTTCCAGCTGTTTCTCATCTGGCGTAAGCATGAGGATGCAAGAGGAGCGAGCGGGGCCTTCAAGCTGATTCGGACGCTTGCATTTGCTATTGATGTGTTAGAGCGGGGCTTCCCGGGTTGTTAGATCGAAGATCGCTTCCAAGGCGTCCTGGGTTGTTGCTGGGCTGCTTTCCCCGTGTGCGACGCTGCTCCTCTCCCTGCGTGGTTGCCATCTGCTCCACTTTCCTCCTCGCCCTGGGGAATTCCCGCAGACCGTCCACTGCAGAGCCATGGTCCTAATTCCATCACTAAGAAAAAACACTAAGGAAGAGTGATGCGAATGCTTCGAGTCAGGCCACAAAACGACTTGACTCTTGTTCTTGTCACCAAAGTCAGATCTAAGATTATGCAGTTATTTTACGGAATAAGTAAAGTCGAGTTGGCTGCATTGTCAGTATGCAACCATCATAAAAAAATCAAGGGGTAAAATCAAGGGGTAATCAAGGGTAAAAACAACCCTGATGAATAATAAAGATTAGGCTCGTTTTATGAGGCCGGCCGGTCTCTGGTCGGGAAAGGTTGAAGAACAAATCACCCTTGTTTCTAGGAGACAGCGATCTGGTGGTGTTTGATGCCGGGGACAGCGCGTGCTGTGTCGGGCTCACGGCTGACAGCGTGGACGTTTCCTGCACTGTTTTGCAGTCCCTCTTTGATTTGTTAAAAAAAAAATAAAAAAGCAAGCTCAAATTTACTCAGACTCCCCCCTTGCCTTCCACAGAGCCAGATTGTCTGGTTCTCTTGCCAAAAATGGTTTTAACCCCTCGGCATTTATGAGACACAAGTAAATAAGGTATGACAGAAGCGGCCCGTGTTGCCTTGGGGAGCGAGCCCTGGGCACGCTGGCGTGCCGGAGATGGCTGGCGCGCGCGCTCGCTCGCTCGCGCGCTCGCTCCCGGGCTGGTGGTCAGGTTTCTGGGTGTCAGGAGAGCAAAGCTGACTTCCACTGGCAGCACGGCCTTGGCCGCAGTGGGGGGCATTTATACCAGGGGAATTGGCAGGTGCTAAATCCAGGCTGCACCGCCCAACCACCCGAGGTCATTAAGTGGGGTGCAGCTCACCCTGCCTTTGCCAGTGTAGACACCACTTCCCCATCACCACTGAGTTGGAGAGGGAAGTGAGGCTTTACCGGGGAAATGCTTTGGAAAACACTGCGGGGCGACAACCAGCTGGGCTTCCTCACCCACGCGTGGGCTCTGTCGCACTCTGGGAGAGAAGCTTCCATGCTCCGGTCTCTTTCCCGCTGTCAGGATTATCGGGTGAGTGGAACCATAATGGAGACAGGAGCTCCTGGGACCACAGGTGACGCTAGGAAGCCTGGGTGGGTCTGGTTCACAGCCGGTGCCACCGACGCCCTCCCGACGGGGCTGGCTCTCAGCGAGGGCAGGGAGAAACGTTGGTGGGATGGAAATAGCCCAGGCGCTTCTTTCAAAGCTCTCTCTTTAGTCCCGGCCACTGATTTTAGCCACAAACAGGGAAATCCAGCTAGGAGGGAGTTTTTGAGGCCGGGAGGGAAGGGAGTTGTCGCCGTGGGGTCTCTCCAATGCGGGGCTCCAAAAACGAAACTCTCAACACACTGGGCGTGGCCGGCCCAGGCTCTGCTCCCTGTGCTACTCCGAGCCGGCTGCCAGCCAGAATCTGAGGTTTTGAGCCCTCAGCTCGGGCTTCTTCCTGAAGCCTTAAACCCGCCAAGATTCTGGCCACACCGCGGCCAGCAAAGAGTTTGCAAAAAGCGAGCTTTGTTCTAGGCGGCCAGCATCCGCGTGATGGATCCTGTTCATGTCACTGACTGTTGGCTCTTACTTCTCCCCTCTCCTCTCAGCTGAGCCGTAGGAGACGTGGTTTGCAGGTGGAGAGAACATTCCGTGAAGATCCGTTGCTAGGGATGCTCCTGGCCCAGAAGGAAGTTCCTCCAGGAGTCTGTCTCAGCCCCCCGCACCCCCACCCTGGCCTGGCTCACCCACTGCTCCCCAGCCCCGCATGTCTCAAAGGAACGAGAGTCTCTGCTCAGGACGGCTTCTGCTACTTACTGAGGATTCACAGACACTGGGTTCTTTTAACTTTTTAAAATATTTATTTATTGTAAAGTCAAAATTACAGAGAGAAAGGGTGCGGTCTTCCATCCATCTGCTGGTTCACTCCCCAGGTGGCCATAAGGTCTGGGGCTGGGCCAGGCCGAATCCAGGAGCCAGGAGCTCCATCCAGGTCTCCCATGTGGGTGGCAGGGCCCAAGCACATGGGTTATCTTCTGCTGCTTTCCCAGGCTCCTTAGCGGGGAGCTGGACTGGAAGTGGAGCAGCCAGGACTTGAACCAGTGTCCAGTGGGCTGCCTGTAGGGATACAATGCCAGCCCCCTTTTTCCAATTTTTAAAAATTTATTTAAAAGGGAGAGAGAGAGAGATGATGGACGTATTAATGAACTTGATTTCATCATTCCACAGTGGGTGCATCTCTGGACACCGCACTTTGTATCCCATGAAATGTGTAGAGTCATGGTTTGCTGATTAAAATAATCTCAATAGGAGCTGGCGCTGTGGTGTAGCGGGTAAAGCTGCAGCCTGAAGCACCAGCATCCCATATGGGCGCCAGCTGAGTCCCGGCTGCTCCTCTTCCAGTCCAGCTCTCTGCTGTGGCCTGGGAAAGCAGTAGAAGATGGCCCACGTCCTTGGGCCCCTGCACCCACATGGGAGACCAGGAAGAAGCTCCTGCCTGCTGGCTTTGGCTGGTTCAACTCTGGTGTTGTGGTCATTTGGGGAGTGAACCAGTGGATAGAAGACCTCTCTCTCTTTCTCTCTGCCTCTCCGTAACTCTGCCTTTCAAATAAAAATAAAAAAATAATAATCTCAGTAATACACACACAAGCTCTCAGCTGTGTTTTTGCATGGACTGCAGGTTATACTGACAACATTTTGGACATGACACATTTAATAAAACCTATTCTGAAATTAGAAAAAAAAAAGAGAGAGATTTCCTGTGTGCACTATGCTTACCCTGTCCTTGTGCGATTGAATTTTGGCCCAGGTGGCATTCACGCTGGACTGGGGGGAGACACAGGGGCAGTGAGGGGCGGCATCCTGGGAGCAGACCCGGGGACCCTTTAAGCCCTCTCCTTGGAGCCCAAGGCCGTGGGTCCAGTCATGGCAGCCACACCCATCGGCCAGCAGGTGGAGGTCCGGGCGGCGTGTGAGGGCTGAGGGTGTATGGACGGCTCCCAAGAACTGCATCGTCCTGAGCAAACACGCGGAACATCCCGTGCTGGGCTGAGCGTCTCCCGGGGGCTCCTTGACTGGCTGCCCAGACACAGCCCTCATGGCTGGGGCACATGGCTGACATCCTAGCAAGCCCGCGTGGAAACTGGGGGGCAACCTCGCGCCACAGTCCCCTTGCTGCCTGTCGGGGTGGGCAGGGGCTTCGGAGGCCGGGGGCCTGGGGCCGTCTACAGAGAGGCACCCACTGAGAACACCATGGGCACGGCCCAGCGCTCTTTCCCGAGGGGTGGGGCTGTGGAATTTTGCAGGGCGGGGTTGTTGCTATAATAATAATGTTTTACATGGATAGCGTTTCTTTCATCCAGATGGATTCTTGAGCACCCTACAAGCTTTATTAAGCAATTATAACAAGTTATGACAATTTAAACTGTCTACTGTTAAGCGTAGTTTCTGGATGAATCATGGCGTATTCTGGCCACACACAGTACAGGCTCCCCTACCGATCAGGGACCAGGTGGCCCCGGGAGCGTGAGCAAGTGGCCTGGCCGTGTCTGGCTTGGGAAAGGCGCCGAGGCCAGGGCCTCCCGTGGACGGTGCCCCCTGGAGTGATGACCACAGCGAACTTGATGATGGGGAAGCGGCTGCGCAGGCGCTCCACACGCTCTGGTTACCGCTCTGTGCGATGCTGGCTAGGGAGCCATGTGCAATCCGATGGAAGGGCGGGGAGCACACAGGGCAGGCAGGAGTCTGTGCAGCAGAAGCTCCAGGGGTCTGAGAGCAAAACGTGCTTCCGAGAGCTCTCAGGTGGGAGCCCTTCCGCCTGTGGCCCCTGAGGACTGCCCAGCGGGGTGCTGCACCTGCAGGGCTTCCGGGGGGCGGGGCTGCTGGCTGCACTCACCTGGGGACTTAGTGTCCTTGAGGGCCAGAGAGGTTGGGTGTGTGGTCCGAGGTCGCACAGCCGATAATGCACCAAGCTGGAGTCAGGCTGGGGGTCTCTGCACTGCCAGCTGCTGTGGCCACCACCAGGACTGATTCAGAAGGAAGGACCCCCACCACCGCCCCTTGAGGGGCAGCAGGCCAGCCTCCTCGGATAGCTTATTAAGGAGTGGGCACTGCCTTGCTCTTACCCGAAGTGAGAAGATGGCCATGGTTGGGAGCGATGGGTAGGGCGTGACAGGTGCGTCCCTGAGATCAAAGGAGCGAGAGAAAACCAAGAGCAGTGGAGGAGTGAGCAGCTCTCACGTGGCCTCAGTGGAAATCCAGCCCCAAGCCCGACGTGGCCACAGCTGTGGGACCGGCTGCACACGAGGCCCCCCTGCCGTATCTCTGCCCCCTCCTCTGCTCTGGTGTGAGCCACCCTCACCCTCACCCTTGTCCCTTTCCGCTGTTGTCGTCATGGAGTGTCAGAGGTGTTGCGCAATCTGCTCAACGCCCCGCTGTGGGACGCTGAGCTCGCCCCACCTGCTGCTGCCCCCCAGCAGCCACGGGAGGGTGGAGGACCACCGGGCCCCAGAGGCTGCACGAGCTCCCCACTTCCCTCCACCTGAAGGACCTGGCACGGGGCCAGGCGCCCATGGGCCATCCTGGGGGCCTCACAGTTGCATCCGTTGGCTCTTAGGTGTGAGCCCAGCTGCTGGGGTCACAGTCACACAGGTCCCTTGCGCCCTGTGATCATGTCTGTTGGGGGCTCCTTCATTTAAGTCCTTCTTAGGAAATCAAGGGTGCACCGTCTCTCCTTCGTGGAGGAAGGAGTTGAAGTTGGGGGTGAGCCGCTGGCTGTAGCAGGTGCACACTCCAGGTCGCAGAAGAGGGGGTTTCTGAAACACAGGCCAGCCACGCTTACGTGCATGGAGGTCTCGGCACAACCCAGGCTCTGTCTCCACGGGGGACGCTGCCTGTGCCCTCTGGCTGGAGCCAGCAGCTGGAGGGGGCTGGGGGTGTGGCATCCCCGCTGCAGCTGCAAGGAGGGGAGGGTGGGGAGAAGCACCAGGCCAGAGGGCAGCTCCAGGCTGCAATGCAGGAAGGTGTGGGGTCTGTCTGCAGGATCCCCTGGCGCCTACTTCCGGGGTGTGGGAGCATGGTGAGGCCGCATGGCCAGGCTGAGAGCTGTAGCACAAGTGCAATGTCTCTGCAGGGTGCTTCCCTCCTGGGCCCTGTTTTCCTGGTCCCAGAGGGAGAAGGAGGCTGCTCCATCCACTCGGTTCTCATAGCTGCTGACTGCCCTTGTGTGCACGTGTGCGTGAGTGAGGAACGGCCCTCTGCTGTCCGGCTCCGAGATGTGACCTTGCCATCCCGGGCCCGGGCAAGTCGCCCATTCTGTGTCCAGGGCCCCGGGTGCTCCCCAGGCTGCACGTTCTGAGACCGGCCTGGAGGTCAGTGGTCAGCAGCCTCCAGGACAGCCAGAGGCTGGCGCCTCTGCCCCAGCCACTCCCCCTTACATAGCCCTTCCCATTGGTTCTCGAAGTGTGGCCCCAGGGCTGTCACAGCCACCGCGCCTGGCTGGACGGAGGGCGGCAGGGGCTCACGATGGAGAAAAACCAACGCGGCCAGGACTTCCGGATCAGCTCTGCCCCCTGTGGCTGTGCGTGGGGCCTGCCTCCTACCTCTCTGGCTGGCGGGGGCTGCTGGGGTGGCAACTTCCACTCTCAGAGTCCATGTTCCCCAGACACTGAGGGGGGACAGTGGCTGTCCGTGGCCCCAGGCCCAGCTGGACTCTGCCATACATCTTGCTGAGCAACAAACCAGCTTGCATCTTCTGCGTGGCCCTTGGCATTTGTTACCATACGCAGCCCTCTCGGGGAATCCGACCTAAGACTCCTGGAAGACGCCGGAAGCCACGCATGACGCCAGACCCTCATGGATGACTGTTTTTTCCTGTGCTCACACACGCACATCAGTGCTAAAGTTCTTTGAGTCAGACGGCGTTGGAGATGGACAACAGCCATCACCAAGCAGAACAATTAAGACAATATTCTACAGTGAAAAGCATTGGAAACGCAGGAACTGTTTACGTCTGGAATTCCCCATCTACTGTTTTTGGACTGATTGACAGCAGGTGACTGGAGCCGGAGAGGGGAACCGTAGGTGAAGGCACCCCGTGTTCCCAGCACTCCCACCGGGACAGGACTAGAACTTTCCCTCGCACATGGTGATTATCGGAGAATTTTCTTCTTCACACGGTTTCCTCAAACAGGGTAGCAGCCTCCCTCCCAAAACAAAGTCAGGCTCCCCACTCCCCTCCTGCGAGGTAGCACCCGCCACCCTCGGCCGGCAGGGCTCCCAGAGCCTGTGCGAGCCCACTCAGGGCCACCCACTTCCTAGTGGGCTGGCCGGATCCTGGCCACACCCACAGAGCCCAGGACCCCTGCAGAGTCACCACCCTTGGCTATGTGTCCACAGGTCCAGCCACTTTCCAGGCCGACACAGGGTGCCCTTGACCGTCTAATGCTTTAGAACTCTCCTGTTGGACCGTTAGCAGCACTGGGCGTTGCATGGGTTACATGGTCTCTCCCAGATGCACATGGTGAAGACTTAGCCCCAGGGCGCAACCTTGTTTGGAGAGAGGGTCAAGTCCAGTGAGGCCCTCGGGGTGGGCTTTAAGACCACCAACAGACGTCCTGATAAAAATGAGACATTTGGAGACAGCCGTGCTGTGCAAGAGGTTCTCGAATCGTTCACGGAAAATGCACACTGTGAAAGATCTACGCCTGCACCAAAGTGAACTTCCCTTAACTCTGGTTTTCCACAAACTTTTTTTTTTGACTTTTATTTAATGAATATAAATTTCCAGTGTACAGCTTATGGATTACAATGGCTTCCCCCTCCCACAACTTCCCTCCCACCCGCAACCCTCCCCTCTCCCACTCCCTCTCCCCTTCCATTTGCATCAAGATTCATTTTCAATTCTCTTTATATACAGATGATCAATTTAGTATAAAGATTTCAACAGTTTGCACCCACATAGAAACACAAAGTGAAACATACTGTTTGAGTACTAGTTATAGCATTAAATCAAAATGTACAGCACATTAAGGACAGAGATCCCACATGAGGAGCAAGTACACAGTGGCTCCTGTTGTTGACCCAACAAATTGACACTCTAGTTTATGGTGCCAGTAACCATCCTAGGCTGTCGTCATGAGTTGCCAAGGCTATGGAAGCCTTCCAAGTTTGCTGACTCTGATCATATTTAGACAAGGTCATAAAAGACAGAGTGAGGATAGTAACCAATGATCCTAAGGGTGGCATTTACCAGGTTTGAACAATTATACAGCATTAAGTGGGGAAGAGGACCATCAGTACACACAGGTTGGGAGTAGAGCCATTGGTGGTAGAGTAGAGGTTATGATTACAAAGGAATGAGGCCCAAGTGTGCTAGACAGGGCCTAGAACAAAGGACAGAGTCATTATTAGAGGAGCTAAGAAAGGTGCTATCTAAGCTACAATTAAGTTTTCTGATTGAGAGGCAAATAGAACCTGACAGAAGGGGCTTGATAATAATCTGGTGGGCTTTAGGCCTTGTAAGTTAAGAGGCCCAGACCTATCTATCTCTTCACATGGGATATATCCTAAGGGAGGTGTGAACCTCCTAGGGGAAGGCACTCTGTTGACTTTCATTACTTGGCTGGCCTGGGAGGAGAGCTGGCCAGGTAAAGGCAGGGGGCATCTCTAACAAGAAATTTACAGTTCTGCCTGCAATGTTGCTGACCCACTTGACCATCCCCTCAGCTGCAGTGGTCACTTTGGAAGTTGGGCTGAGTGAAGGGCTTTTCAGCTTAGAGCCAATAAGATCTGTGGCTCTGACCTGGGCATCCTTCGACTCCAGGCCAGGTCCCTTTCCAGTGATCCAACTCTTGGCAGAGCTGCCAGGGCTCTTCACAAGCTGACTTCTGCTGAAGCCCAGGCTTACCACATTGAAAGCCACTGCAGTGGACTGGCCTGTTGGGTCTGCTTGAGGGCAGATCACTGTACAGATCAGCCATTAATAGGCCTGCCACCCATTGCTTCTGATGCCTAGCTTTCTTTTCCTCCTGGAAACCAGGAGGTTTTCCACAAACTTTTTAAAGTGCACTCGCAGGAGGAAGACGAGGAGAAGAGACTCCAGGAAAGGATGCCACCTGCATGCCAGTGAGAGAGGCCTGGGCCAGATCTCCCCCACACCCAGCAGGACCAGAGCTGCCGTCCCCGTGAGCATCGGCTGTTGCAGCCCCTGCTCTGTGGACTTGGGGCCAGCAGCAGACACCAGTCTCAAGGACCCACGAGAACACACAGGACTCAGCCCTCCTCCCAGAGCCCCTCCGGCCTTGTCCGCGTCCTGTGGCTGTTAGGGAAGCCACGGTGGGGTGAGATAGAATGAAAGGAGATGGCCTTGTCCGTGGTTCTGGAGCTGGGAGCCCTAAGTGCACAGTGCGGTATCCGCTCTGCTTCTGGTGCGGGCCCGGTGCCCCACTGTGACGTCACGGGCAGGCGGACGGTGATGGAGGAGGCAGAACATGAGACTGCACTCGCTTGACAAGTAACCCAGAAGCGCAGGCCCCGCCAATGACCCCATCCCCCCTTGAAGGCCCCTCCCAACATGGCCACCATGGCAGTCACACTCAGATATGAGTTTTGGACAAACTTCTGGGATCATCACCTCTCCTAACGCCACGTGGAGTTGGGAGCCCCTGGGCCTCTCGTGCCTGCACCTGCCTCTCCCAGAGTGCTTTGGCCAGGCCGTGTCACTGTGCCTGTCCACGCTCCTTGTGTTTAGTTCTTTTTGCACTAATGTGGCACCCCACTGGCTTGAGTCTGGACTGTATGAGTGTGTGGGAGCCGGGCTCGGGGCACACGGGTGTTGGTTCCAGCCCAGCCCTCATGGGCATGGGTGGGCAGGAGGCTGGTGGAGTCGGCACATCCTCTGACGGAAGTGGAGGCTGGGGAGGCCTGGCAGGATCGCTGATGGTGACAGGTGGGCGAGGAAGGCACAGCCATAGCAAGCAGTGAGGCTGGAAGGGCTCGGCAGTAAAACCGCATCATCCATGTGAACTTCACAGGTTGTCAGTGTGTGCACATGTGTATTGGAAAGTGTGTGAGTGTGCACACATGTCATGTCATGGCTGTGGCTGTGTGTGGTTGTGTGCACCTGTACTGGAGGGTGTGTGTGTGTGCACATGTCATGTCACAGGGTGTGGCTGTGTGTGGTTGTGTGCACCTGTACTGGAGGGTGTGTGTGTGCACACATGTCATGTCACAGGGTGTGGCTGTGTGTGGTTGTGTGCACCTGTATTGGAGGGTGTGTGTGCACATGTCATGTCACAGGGTGTGGCTGTGTGTGGTTGTGTGCACCTGTACTGGAGGGTGTGTGTGTGCACACATGTCATGTCACAGGGTGTGGCTGTGTGTGGGTGTGTACACCTGTACTGGAGGGTGTATGGGTGCAGGTGTACTGGAGGGTGTGTGTATGTGCAGGTGTACTGGAGGGTGTGTGTGTGTGCAGGTGTACTGGAGGGTGTGTGTGTGCACCTGTACTGGAGGGTGTGTGTGTGCAGGTGTACTGGAGGGTGTGTGTGTGTGCACGTGTACTGGAGGGTGTGTGTGTGTGCACGTGTACTGGAGGGTGTGTGTGTGCACACATGTCATGTCACAGGGTGTGGCTGTGTGTGGTTGTGTGCACCTGTATTGGAGGGTGTGTGTGCACATGTCATGTCACAGGGTGTGGCTGTGTGTGGTTGTGTGCACCTGTACTGGAGGGTGTGTGTGTGTGCACATGTCATGTCACAGGGTGTGGCTGTGTGTGGGTGTGTACACCTGTACTGGAGGGTGTATGGGTGCAGGTGTACTGGAGGGTGTGTGTATGTGCAGGTGTACTGGAGGGTGTGTGTGTGTGCAGGTGTACTGGAGGGTGTGTGTGTGCACCTGTACTGGAGGGTGTGTGTGTGCAGGTGTACTGGAGGGTGTGTGTGTGTGCACGTGTACTGGAGGGTGTGTGTGTGTGCAGGTGTACTGGAGGGTGTGTGTGTGTGTGTGCAGGTGTACTGGAGGGTGTGTGTGTGTGCAGGTGTACTGGAGGGTGTGTATGTGTGCTGGTGTACTGGAGGGTGTGTGTGTGTGTGCACCTGTACTGGAGGGTGTGTGTGTGTACCTGTACTGGAGGGTGTGTGTGTGTGCATGTGCACTGGAGGGTGTGTGTGTGTGTACGTGTACTGGAGGGTGTGTGTGTGTGCACCTGTACTGGAGGGTGTGTGTGTGTACCTGTACTGGAGGGTGTGTGTGTGTGCATGTGTACTTGAGGGTGTGTGTGTACGTGTACTGGAGGGTGTGTGTGTGTGCACGTGTACTGGAGGGTGTGTGTGTGCAGGTGTACTGGAGGGTGTGTGTGTGTGCAGGTGTACTGGAGGGTGTGTGTGTGCAGGTGTACTGGAGGGTGTGTATGTGTGCAGGTGTACTGGAGGGTGTGTGTATGTGTGCACCTGTACTGGAGGGTGTGTGTGTGTGTACCTGTACTGGAGGGTGTGTGTGTGTGCATGTGTACTGGAGGGTGTGTGTGTGTGTACGTGTACTGGAGGGTGTGTGTGTGTGCAGGTGTACTGGAGGGTGTGTGCGTGCACCTGTACTGGAGGGTGTGTGTGTGTGTACACCTGTACTGGAGGGTGTGTGTATGTGCACGCATGTCAGAGTGTGACTGTGGCTGTCAGCTGCAATCCCTGCTCCATCCCACCGACTTCGCCGCGATCCTCAGAGGTTCAGGCCGTGGTGAGACAGCGAGGGAAGCAGCTGAACTCCCCAGGCAGGGCTGTGGAACGGAGTTGTCTGTGCCAGGAGCAGGCTGAGCCAGTGCGGCAGAAGAACGAGGTGGTGTTGGAGGCCCCCAGTGGCCTGGGCAAAGCGGGAGCGGAGGGGGCCCCAGGATGGGCTTTGTCTGCAGTTTCAGTTTGTGTGGGCTGTTGTGCTGGGATAACGCATGGGGAAGGAATCCTGGCTGATGATGGAGCTGTGAGCCCTGGGTCACACCCAGGCCACACCCTGGGTCACACGGGGGCCCACGCACCGAGCGGCAGAGCCAAGCTGCCAGCCTCGCGCAGCACACACTGCAGACCTCGGGCAGCGTGATGGAAGAGCTCAGGAGGACCGGCCCATGGGTCAGCGTCAGCCGGCATCAGGTCTCTGCCTCTCTTGGGCCTGGCGCTGAGTGTGTCGGGTATTGTGTCATGAGACACAAGCCCCGCGGGCCAGGCTGCTGCTTGGGCTGCCATGGGAGAATCAGGAGACCTGAAGCAGACCGGCTCGTCCTTGCGCTCCGTGGTCACCTCCTCCGCTCCCCCTGCAGGGGGAGGGGCGATGGCCCCGGGAGCCAAGGCCATCCTCAGATCCCAGGAGCCAGGACCGCAGTTCAGAGTCTGCACTGCGGGAGCTTGTGGTTTTCTCCTCCCAAGGAGTTACCAGAGGCTGCGGGCAGCCTGACCGTGCTCAGACCTCGGGCTGTGGCTGTGGCCGCTGTGCCGGGGGCGGTGAGCTTGGAGGAAGGCGAGCGCGTGCAAAGCGGGCGGGGGGGTGCCCGGCGTCTCCCGCCCTTGTTATCCTTGACCAGCACTCGCCCCCCACCCGAGACGACGGAATCCAGACAGTCCCCTCGTTTGCTGGAGGCACGTGTTGGTGTTGCAGACACAGCCCCGTGCTTCTGCTTTATCGAGGCCTCAGCCCATCTCTGCCCCTGCAGAGTCTCCGAGGCCGCCCTCGGGTGGTCCTGCGCCCATCTTCGGGAATTCAATATCGCGATATGAGCAGCTCTAAGGATGTCTCTGGATGTGAGAGTCACAGACGCCTGCTGAATTGAAGCTCTGACGTGCAGAGCCTGGGGTTTGCTGCTGAACATACCCAGCGGCCCTGTGCCAGCGCGACCTCATTTTCTTTTTCCTGGAAGCAGGTGATGGGGAGAAACTCAGACACCCAGGCCGGTGGCAGAGTGTGATCTGAGAACACCTATTCCTGGGCCTGAGCGAGGGCCTGGGCATCCGTCTGGGCTGTCTTCCCCCGGGAATGTGTTCCAGCTTCTAATACAGCTGAGGAGCGCGGCTGTTTGGAGAAGAGCGTCCGCTGGGTCTGGCACACGGCGGGACACTCCACACGGCTCCCGGCGGAGTGCAGCCAGGCCCCAGGACCCCGAGAGCAGGTCTGGGGACTTCTCCCTGCGCTCCACGATTTCCCTGGCTGACTTCCTGGCACAGGCTTGGGTACCCTGCTGCTTAGGAACAGGATGGCCTTGTCTGTCCTCCTAAATGCCCGGATCATAAGGCAGGCTCTGAAAGCAATGAGACAGTGCTCGATGTACAGTTCCACACTTTGGGAAAATCACCGTTTCTTTGTAGGCTGTGGGGCTTTACAAGCACGTTGAATTTGATCAACCAGAGGAAATATTCCTGCGGCCCCAAGGCAGCGCATCCCGGCGGCAGCGTTTGCTTGAACCTGGGAAGGGGAACCTTGACTTCTGTCTTAGTCGCCGCGGAGCTGAACCTGTGGCCTTCGGACCGGGTCACTCTCAGGCGCGTTCATCGCGGGAATCGCAAACAGCTCCCGGCCCTCGATTTTTCTTTCGTATTTCTGCTTGCCTCTGTAGTGCAGCAACTTCGAGAACAGAATAAACAAATGGGAGATGTGGATAGTGAGCTCAACAGTCGGCTCAGCATAATGGAGCCCTTTCACACTCGGCAGGGCGCTCTCCCTCCCTGCACCGCGATGCCAAGTTTTGGCAGAGAAGCCAAGTTTGGATTAAGTTACAGCCAAGCGGGCTGCCTTTGCTCATTCAATTTATTCTTGGCAAACCTCAGGGAGTATTTATAATAAAGTCCCGTTTCGAGCATTCGAGTGCCCCAGTGGAGTTCTAATAACACTGGGTATTTATTTAATGTCTAACTCTGAGAGTTCAAAGCGCTTGGTAGACATTCCTTGACTGATCTCAATATCCCTGCGAGATTTTACAGATTGCAGAAGTCCACAGAAGACACGGAACTTGCTCAAGCTCCCCAGGAGGCCACGGGACCCACCCCCCGACTCACACCCCTGACGGGGAACCTTCGATGGTGACACATTCCCAACCTCTTATCTCATCGCAGCTGAATCGGGAGTGTTTGTTTACTTCTCCATGGAGATATTTAATTAAGGAAAGTGGCAATTTCACAAACACCTCTGTTTGTGTATGACAGCATTAATTGGGCCAAGTATCTTTTAAATACTTTGATTCTTTGGCAATGGAGTTTTGGTCGTCAGAGAATGGACGGTTTGGGCGCGTGTCCCCTGTGGACACGGCAGTGAGAGGACTGTGGCCGTGGCTCCCAGGGCTCTGCAGAAACCGCCCGAGTGGGCCCTCCTGTCCATCCGTGACATCCTCTGGTGCTCAAAGCCATCGACCTGATGAGTCTGTTACTCTCAGCTGCTGGCTGTGAGACACGGTCACTTAGCATTTGGGGACACCGTCTGTGGTGGCCGCTTTATGCCTGTGTTAGCTTTTATCTCGTGCCTGAGTTGGAGGAATCGGCAGAGCTGGCCCCAGGTGGTGGGAGAAGGAGCCGGGGTTTGGAATTCCAGGTTCCATGGCAAGCCTGGGTCCTGGTCCGGCAGTTTGCCTGTAGCAACTGTTGCCAGCTGCCTCTCCCGGGCAAGTGTGGAAAGGCCAATTCTAGGTCTTTGATAAGGGCAGCGGTAGCGCCAGTCCCAGAGCCCGGGGTGGGTTTGGGGAAGCCGTCTGTCTCCACCACCGGCTGCCATAAGAGCTGTTTTGGCTGAGCCGGCACTGACGCTGGGCCTGCCATCTCCCATGTCCTCTCTCCAGCACCAGGGAAATGCATGCTGGCGCTGAGGGCAGCTGGGGCCAGTGTGAGGTGCGGGACCGAGGTGTCTGCACTTGGAGCTGGCCTGAGCCTGCTCATCAGAGCCGCGAGGCGCTGTGGGCTGGGGAGGAGTCCCGCGGATCTCAGCTGCTGTGAGCCGCCGCTCCATCATCCGTAAGCGGGAACGATGCTCGCAGCGTTGTCTCAGGGAGAGCACGTGGCCTGAAGCACGATCCTGCGTGAGATCCTTCCTGGCACCTGACTGGGATTCTCTAACTCACTGGCTCTCACTGTTATTATTTCTATGACCGTGAGATTCTGGCAGACAAGAAAAGTCGGGAGTGGAAAAGCGAAGCTGTCAGAGAATTCAGATGGGAGCCAAAAAAGTGACAGTCAACAGGCAGCGGTGCCCAGCGTACTGATGACTTAGTCTGCGGTGCCAGCACCCAACCCAGGCAGGGAGCCGTTCCGGGGACCACAGGCTCCACCTGCTCCGGCCTGGGAGGCGAAGCCCACGCCCGGCACCAGCAGAGCGCTCTGCGCTGACATTAACCAAGAGAGACTTCCCAGGAAGACCTCGCAGTGGGAGATAATTCTTCGGCTTTTAAGAGTTCACTGAATTAAAAAAAAAAAAAAGTAAGGAGAGCAAGGATTTGAATACTATGACTAATTAGGGAAGAATCCAGCATCTTCTAGCTTTCCCATGGGACATTTACGAAAATGGACTTCATATTGCACTGTTTGGAAAAGCTCAATAAATTCCTGTGCGCACAAGCAGTGCCATCCCATTCTTTCACCACAATGCAATAAAGACAGAGCTAAATAATGAAGATATAAACAGGAAGCTACAGCCACTGGAACGTTAAATCAGAGCAAGACAAAACAAAACATTCCTAAATAACTACAGGGTCAAAGATGAAATCAAAACCACAATTATAAACTATTTAAATGTATCTATGCAGAGGCCCCGTCCTGGTGACGGCTGAGGCGCATCAGCCCATCTATTATAGCAGGAGAAAGTGGAGACTCTGAATGTCCAACCTCGCGCGGGCGGGGGAAGCGTCCGGGTTCACCCTCGCCTGCAGCGCCCTGTGGCCCGAACACAGCGTCCCGGACGAGGCGTGTTCTAAGGACAAAGTTGGATATGGAATCATCGAGCTGTTTAAACCAGGGTTGTGTTTTGCCTGTGGGTGGTTGGGTAATACGTGCATTTTTCTTTTTGCTTATAGCTATTTTCCACTTTGTCTGGATGGGCATTAATTGCACATCAAAATAAACAAAGATATCTAGACACGGGTGGGAGGTCTGGGTGGGGCTGTGACGTGCAGCCGCTGAGGAGCGAGCCAGGGACAGATGTGGACAGCCGAGGGTGTGGCGCTCACGGGGGCTTCGCCTGTGTGCAGCTCTCAGGGAATCTGTGCTCAATACAGGCTCAGGGAGATGCGTTTCTGCCCCCAGAACCTCCTTGCTGATCTCTGGTCGTCTCAGAGTAACCGTGACCCACCTCCTAACTGGTGGTGGTCTCGATCCTGAAACAAGTCGGGAAACTTAATTTCACTTCCAGGAATGCAGCGGCGTGTGTAAACAGGATGAGTTCCTCTAAACCATGCCTCTGACTCACGGCTGCGGGGCAGAACCACCGGTGACGCCCCCAAACACGCCTGGTCCAGGATCTGCTTGGCAGGGGTTCTGGCATGTGAGTCAACACGGAGAGCAAACACCGTCCCGATAACCAT
This sequence comes from Lepus europaeus, assembly GCF_033115175.1. Taxonomy (NCBI): domain Eukaryota; kingdom Metazoa; phylum Chordata; class Mammalia; order Lagomorpha; family Leporidae; genus Lepus; species Lepus europaeus. The sequence goes on from NC_084827.1 coordinate 180,431,661, forward strand.
GTTGTGACAGTCCTCGTACCCGGCTACAGCACACCGCGGGGGACCACAGTGAATCCACTACCGGGAGCACCTGCTCCCAGGATTGCTGGGCGGGGCTGACCCCTCCCCCACAGGGCTCCTAATTGGTCCCTGCTGTGCGTTTGGGTGAGAAGTGATGTGGACATGGACCTGCGGAAGCCACGAGATCACTGGGCAGAGAGGGAAGTGGAGAGGGTTGGTGAAGAGAGACGCTGGGGTGGAGGAGAGAGAGTGGTTGAGGGGTGTGGGCAGGGGCTGCCGAGCCCCCTCCCAAGCCCCTCTCAGGCAGCCCTAGTCCCTCCCAACAAATCCCGCATGGAGGCTAGCTGGGATTCTGTTCCAGGCGACCACGCCAATTTAACCTCCAGGACAAACACAGCGTGTCTGAAATGTGAGGAGCTCGGTTTCCACGTTTGGATGCAGAAAGCAACGTGAAACGGCTTGAGACACGCGCACCAGGGACACGTTAACCACGTTTCTTCCTCAGAACGCACAGGCGTGCGAGCCGCAGAGGCGGGCTGGGCAAGCATTCCTACAACACACAGGGCAGTAACCCGAGACGGCGATGTGTTTGCCCCATGTCAGATCAGTGAAGAGTTAACAAAACGTGGCCGTGAACCAGCAAGGTTAACCAGCAGCAAAAGCGTGGAATGGGCGGGAACCGCAAGGCACCTGTGGCACGGCTCAGACTGCGAAGTGGTCCTGGGAGGGAGAAGTGGGTGGCCGGGCTGGGCTGAAGGACAGTGAGCGATCTGGGCTGCTCACAGGGGGACCCCCACGCCCACACGCATACACACACACACACACAGCGTAAAAACTGCCCGGATCTCAGAATGCTTTTGAACCAAGGTACACTTTCGTTAAAAAATTTTAAGGGCCAGCACTGCGGCATGGAGGATGGAGCCGCCACCTGTGACACCCGCATCCCATGTGGGCACTGGTTCCTGTCCCCCCGCCTTGCTTCCCATCCAGCTCCGTGCTATGGCCTGGGAGAGCAGTGGACGATGGCCCAAGTCCTTGGACCCCTACCATCCACCAGGAAACCCGGAGGAAGCTCCTGGCTCCTGGCTTCAGATTGGCCCAGTTCTGGCTGCTGCTGCCATTTGGGGACTGAACCAGCGGATGGAAGACCTCTGTCTCTCTCTCTGCCTCTCTCTGTAACTCTGCCTATTAAGTAAGTAAACAATTTTAACAATAGAAATAGTTTTAAAATTTATTTGAGGGGCAGAAGTACATGTGTGTGTGTGTGTGTGTGAGAGAGAGAGAGAGAGGAGAAAGTGCTCGCATTGAGAACTTGGATCCCCGAGGTCATACGTCTTGGGAAAGCTCCGTGGTGTCAGCAAAGCTCGTCGGACTCCTTTAGGCAGAGACCTTGCTCGGCCTCCGGCTCCTTACTCCCTGGACTGCGCCCTGAGCTGAGGCACTGAGAACTCCGGCGGGGGCTGGGGGTCCCCAGGGCTGGGGGTCCCCAGGGCTGGGGGTCCCCAGGGCTGGGGGACAGGCCTGTGCCCGGAGCCGCGCTCCCTGTGGATGGACAGAAGGCAGCAGGGACGTGGGGGGCCTCAAGCAGACAGGGACAGTGAGGGGGGCCCTGGCGGAGCAGTCGGGGCCAACTGCAGCTACCTGCAGGAAGGGGTGCCCAACACCCACCCCGGCCCCGTGCTCACCGCAAACCTCAGGCCAGCCGCAGCCAGCGGCCGATGCAACCCCTCGCCCTTCTCCCTGCCTCCTGAGGTCGCCCTTCGGTCCAAGCAAAACAAAGACAAACTCGGTCATAAAAATAAAATGCACGTTCTACTTCCCCTTCCTGCCACACGCAGGCCGCGGCTGCCTCCCGGCTGGGGCTAGTGGAGGGAACGCCAGAGGCAGACGGGATGGCGCCGTCCGGTTAGTGGAGGTGTAAGCCCGATGCCCCCTCCCCAGGCACCTGGTCTGTCCCAGATCCCAGGTGTAGGGCCAGAGGGCGCAGGGCACAGACCGGATTAATGTCAGCGTGGAGACCGGAGTGCACCGCCGGGCTCCTGGGCTAGTGTCACTTCCAGAGGCTGGGAAACTGAGCGTCAGAGGGAGGAGGCAATGGCAGAGCCTGTCTGTCACAGTGACTAGAGTCACTGTCTAACTCTATCTGTCAAATAAAAAGAAAAAAAAGGCAAGGAGAGAGACACCGGGATCTGCTTGCCTGTTTCTGGGAATTGATGCTTCCAGAACAGAACAGAGCTTCTGCCGGCTCTGGATCACGGGCGGGTGCCAGTCACAGCCCGACTCCACGCTCCTCTCGGCTCCCCGGTGCACCTGCTCACACACAGCCCAGTCAGCCGGGAGGCAGTGGGGCTGACCACCCCTGGGGCCTCGCAGAGCGCCAGTGTCACCTGCCCGAGGCCAGGTTTGCTGGTGGACAGCAAGGCTGGGGTTCAGCTTCCGGAGCGTCTGTTGGCTACAATCAGAGGCAGAGCTGAGCCAACGTCCTGTGGATTCTGCGCCCCAGGCTCCACTTTCTAACTCCTCCTTAACCGTGACTCCGGCCCACCTCGGGGCCCTGTGGCCACCACCCCCTCCCTGCAACTGCTCCCTGCTCCCTGCCGTCACTTCCTGTGTGTCCTGAGCGCCGCTTCCCAGGCTCGCTGAGGGCTTGGGGGGGTCTGTGGGAGCGGCAGCGTCGGCTGTTTCTTCCCTCGCACAGGGTGATGCCCGACCTCTGAGCGTCTTTCCTTCTTCCGCTGTGAGGTGGAGAGGACAGCGGCCTGCTTTGGGGCGCTGGGAAGATGGAGGGAGAAGATTCTGCAAACATTTAGCACGGTAGCTGGTGTGCAGGTTTCCAGTATTAACGGACGCTCGCATTCATGGTAAGAGCACACGGACGACATTGGGCTTCCTAACATTTGCCTGTAGGCCATGCTCCTCTGCTGGGATTAAAAGGCTATCCCATACAACCATCAAGCACCAGCAAGCGTGTGCGACCAGAGAGACCCTGGCATCCCTGCACAGAGAAGGCGAGCGCCGTGGTGAAAGTCAGAGGGCTGGCATGGCACGGCCACGGTGCTGTTCTGGTACATTCCATCCGTACAGGATTCTGAAGAAGGATCACTCTGGTTTCCTGCAATACCACACAGGCCTGTGCAAAGAGTACAGGCCAAGTGGGCAGCAGGGAGAGGCCGACCCACACCAGACCACCCGTTGCCCCACCTCGTCTGTGCGTGTGTGCACGTGTTAGTATGTGCGTGCTCACATGCATGCGTGTGTGGGTACACAGGCACACGTATGTGCGTCACTGTAACTTCAGGAGCCGAGTTTGGAACCCCGGTGCTGAGCCAGGGCTGTGGCGCCGTCTGGAACCTCAGTGCTCGCCTTCTCCGTGGAGGGATGCCAGGGTCTCTCTGGTTGCACACGCTTGCTGGTGCTTGATGGTTGTATGGGATAGCCTTTCCCGTCCACAAAATACAGTGCCTGGAATATGTTAGTGTGTAAGATATTGCATGTTATCTATGTAGTCGGTGTTCTGTTCCCATGGATTCTGCATCTGGGAGTCCAAGGACCCTCAGATCAAAGCGCTTGGGAAGGGGCTGCTCGTCCTGAATGACGGGTTATTCCCGCATTGCTCCCTAGACCAGAGCAGCTTCTCACGCGCGCTCAGCTGCACCATGCGTTGGGAGTGATCTGGGGGCCAGGGAACGCGGCAGGAGGCTGTGCGTGGCCCCTGTGTAAACCCCACGGCCGGGGCTTACGGAAGGAATTTTGGCCTCCAGGGGCTCCTGGACCCCCCTCCCCCGTGGATTCCCCAGGAGCACCTGCAGCCCCGCATTCTCACCTTTGCGGACTATAAACCAATGCCCATTCGTGGGGCATTGCTAGGGAAACACCCAAAGGTAGAAGAAGATCAGAGTCACCCACAGGCCCAGTGCCCACGGCAGCCAGTGCCGGAGTCTCACTGTGGCTTCTGTGAGGCTCTGCAGCTGTGATGGGGGGGAGGGCGGGGGGAGAGGGGGAGGGGGAGGAGGTGGGGGCGGGGGCTTTATGCTGAGCTGAGTTGCACACCCCCTGTATTGTCACCTGGACGCTCCCACCTGTCGGGGCCCCTCCCAAGGTTCCAACAGAGTGCGTGAGGGACCCAGGACGCTGTCTGTGCGTCTTGGCTCGTGTGGGAAGCCCTGAAAGAGACACCTCCCTGGAGCCCCACCCTGTCAGATTGCCTTGTGTGTCTGCAGATTTTCACAGGGGAGGACGATGGCTTTGATCTGGAACGAAGAAGGCGGCAGAATCCCAGGGAAGACCCTTCGGGGACCCCACATGGGCTGGGGCTGCTCCAAGCACTGTGACCAGGGCAGCGCGAGTGGATGAGGCATTCGCACGGACCCAGCCAGCGGGAGGTGTCCACTCGTCCAGAGCTGTGCTGGGACGGCCTTGTCTGTGTTCTGCACTGCACACGGGCAGGGGGGCCCGCCAGCTACAACCCCATCGGGGAGGCCGGACGTCTCTGCTGATGTCGGATCTTAGCCCAGGCCCACGCAGCCCCTGTGCACGGGGAGAAAGCACGGTGCCTGCCCTCTGGGGAGCCGCCCCTCCACCACTGAACCCATGGCGTTTGCATGCTTCTCACAGCACTGGCCGGTCGTCTCGCCCTGCAGCAGAGGAAAACGTGACCTGGAAAGACGCATGGGGGGTGGGGGCAGGACAAGTGCCCCATGGAGCCACTCCCCACCTTCATAGACAAGCGAACAGAAGCGGGGCCCTGGAGTGACCTCCCCAGTGCCGAAGGGTGGGGGTCGGCTGGCCTAGGAATCACGTGAGTCCTGGGAACGCATTCATTCGCTCATCAGTCACTGAGCTCCTTGGGGAGCCTGCAACCTGTGCGCCCCTGCTCCCCTGGGAGACAGGCAGGCTGCTCTCCTGTTGCGGCAGCAGCTTGCCCTCGGTCCACACAGTCTCCCCGCAGGGAGGCCACCTTCCCCCCTCTGCCTGCAGGACGGCCAGTGGGCAGCTCCTGACTCACGAGTTCTAGTGGCCTCGTGAGCTTCACCCTGCAGGAAGCATCCAGCCTGGGGCCAGGCATTTGGGAATCGCCACCCCCCCCCCAACTCGGTCCTGGTGTCACCATTCACCTGCCTCTCACACCCGGGGCTGTGACGCACCCCCGGCTCCCCCGTCCCCTGCTGCTCACCCACTGATTACAGCTCAAAGGTCCCAGCCCCAGCCTGTGCTCCCCACCCCAGGGCCCCTGCCCAGTCTTGGCCCAGGGGCCAGCACAGCTTCCTGGCTGGGATGGGAGCCTGCCCACCTCTGTGGGGACAATGACCCAGAGGCCCGCACAAGCGAGGGTCCAGCCGGGCTTGAGCAGATCTTCCTCCCCCCTCTCGTCCTGGCTTGAAAACGTGTTCTCTTTGGAGATCCTAGCGGAAGCTCCATGGACGCAGCTTCTGATGTGGCCTGTTCCGGCCGGTGTTGCAAGGGGCGCAGCTGGGACGGCTTCTGTGCTCTCTCTGCCCTGCACACGCAGGGGCTGTCCCCCCAGGCACCTGCCACACCTCCCCAGCAGGGTTCTAAAGTGGGAGCTGCTCATCACACGGCTGGCTGGGTGGGAGTCACGGCCTTGGAGACACTGGATGATTGCTAGCAGGTGTTAGAATACCAGACGGGGCGCCAGCGCCGTGGCTCACTTGGCTAATCCTCCGCCTGCAGTGCCGGCATCCCATATGGCCACCAGGTTCTAGTCCTGGCTGCTCCTCTTCCAGGCCAGCTCTCTGCTGTGGCCCGGGAGTGCAGTGGAGGATGGCCCAAGTGCTTGGGCCCTGCACCCGCATGGGAGACCAGGAGGAAGCACCTTAGTGGCCATTTGTTGAGTGAACCAACGGAAGGAAGACCTTTCTCTCTGTCTCTCTCTCTCACAGTCTGTAACTCTACCTGCCAAATTAAAAAAAAAAAAAGAATGCCATTCGGGAAGGGGGCCAGTGCTGGCAGGTGGGCAGGGTTTGGGGGAGGTGGTGGTGAACACTGATGTCCAGCCGTCCGGGGAAGCCGAGACAGGGTGTTGAGTGGGACCCCGGCACAGGTGCACCGGCTTGTGAGAGAGGCAGGAGATGGAGATGCAGACAGCTGGCACAGCCCCTCAGGGAGAGGCACCCAAGGACAGGCTCCTCCCCCCGCCCCTCCCGTTCTAATGCCGTGATGCCTCTTCTCAGCCCCTGATCCGGGGTTCTCAAACCTTGGCCCTTGGCCCAGTGGAGCCCCACCTGTCTTTCTAAGTCAAGCTTTTCTGGGACACAGCCAGCCCCACTTGGCTGTGTCATGTCACGGTGGCTTTTCTGAGTCACTGGAACCAGAGCTCTGCAGTCCTCAATGTGTAAAATATTTTCTGCGTGACCTCCGCGGAAGATCTTTACAGAGCCCGCGCTAAGCCCGTGAAATCCGGGGACTCCCAAACTTGCCTTGTCTGTGCCCATTTCTTTCCATACCTTCTCCACTGGTGGTCTCTCACATCGTGACATCAACGTTTCACCATGGTAATTGCTCCCCCAAAGTCTACATGCACCTCAACAGGACTTACTGACTCAATGCAACACGACTCAGCTCAAACCCACCTCCTCCAAACCTGCCTCTCTCCGGGATCATCCCCAGACCCCCCAGGGCTCAGACCTCGACGTGACCTTTGCTGAGTTGCTGGGGCTCTCTGCTGGATCTCTCTAACTGCTGAATTGATTACTACTCTCTGCCCATTCCTCCTGGAGAGGGGAAATGTTCTCACAGGCATGGGAAGTGGGGATAGAATGGGTCAGTGCTTATAAATCACCTAGCACTGGGCATGCAGGTGGAGAAATGGATGGATGTGTGAGTGGATGGATGGATGGATGGATGGGTGGGTGGATGGATGGGTGGATGGGTGGATGGATGGATGGATGGATGGATGGGTGAGTAGGTGGATAGGTGGGTGGATGGATGGGTGAGTAGGTGGATGGGTGGGTGAGTGGCAGGTAAGATGGGGATGTGTGAGTGGATGGATAGGTGGGTGAGTGGGTGGGTGATTGCATGGGTATGTGGATGGTTAGAAGGAAGGGTAGGGAGGTGTGAGCGGGCGGATGGATAAGTGTGTGTATGTGTGGATGGATGGATGGACGGGACACACAGCAACAGCTACATGGGGTTTGATAAGAGTTGTGATTTGATGAGGACTCTAGCTCACCTAGGAAGCTAATTGTGGCAACAGTGTTTAAAGTGGTTCAGCAGGAGACAAAGTGGAGAGAGGGGCACCCATCGGGAGAGTACTTGAATGGAAATAAGAGACTATGATGCTGCCAGGGAAGAGGACAGAGGTCAGCAGGTCATCAGGCGGAGAGAGACGAAGCAAGGAGAGGCCGAGGAGCTCAGCAAAGCAAACACGGGATTCAGGCAGCCACCCAGCGGGAAGAGGCTAATCCAGGACAGACGCAGGATTGGGGAATATGGAGAGCTTGAGGTTAGACACGCTGCATGCGGTACACAGGTCTTGGAGAGGCAGCCTTTGTTCCAACAGGGCTAAAGTCACCTGGCAAGAAGAGAAGCTGTGCAAGTGACCTGGGGCCACGGTGAAACAAGGCGAAGATTGTGGAGTTGCTCGTGGTGGCCTCAGGTTGTCTTGTAGCCGGGGAACCACCGGGCCTACAGGAGACCCACTCTGCTCCCAGGGTTTGGGGGAGGGGTCGGCACGGACTAATGCTTACGGAGCACTGGGCCGGGGGCAGGCACAGGGAAAGGGCTCCATAAATGCTCACTCTGCCCACTCTTCTCGTCTTTCCCAGTTTTACAATGCATTATCATGTCTGTTGTTGTCATATCTGACCACAGGGTGGTCAGATCCTTAAGGGTAAGGACTGCGTCTCATCGCTCGCTCTCTCTCTCTCTCTCTCTCCCCCCCAGCTCCTAGCACGCTGCCACAATGCTCCGAATGCAACAGCTGAGGCTGGTGGATGACTGAGCCTTAGCCCTTAGGTTTTTCCCTTTCTGCAGTCCGGTTCTTCTGGGGTCTAAACGAGGCTCCTGCCGCGCTGAGAACCAGCAGCGGCTCAGCTCCAGAGCAGGTGGGGCCCGCCATCCTCCGTCCTGCATCCTGCGGTGAGCATCCCGCGAGGCTGGGCAGGTGCCACCATCAGCAGCAACTTGCTGGAAGCCTGAATGCGGGTTCTGGTGGTGGCAGGAAGAGTTACAATGTTTGATTTAGTGTGAAACAGTTTCTCACTTTATCGGCTTGAGCTTCCCCAAGTGGTGAGCATCGGATGCAATGTCTGTTTTTTGTTTTTTTTTTACATGCAGAGTTAGACAGTGAGAGAGAGAGAGACAGAGAGAAAGGTCTTCCTTGTTCCGTTGGTTCAGCCCCCAAGTGGCTGCTATGGCCGGCGCTTTGCGGTCGGCACACCACGCTGATCCAAAGCCAGGAGCCAGGTGCTTCTCCTGGTCTCCCATGCAGGTGCAGGGCCCAAGCACTTGGGCCATCCTCCACTGCCTTCCCGGGCCACAGCAGAGAGCTGGCCTGGAAGAGGAGCAACCGGGACAGAATCCGGCGCCCCAACCGGGACTAGAACCCGGGGTGCTGGCGCCGCAGGTGAAGGATTAGCCTAGTGAGCCGCGGCGCCGGCCAGCAATGTCTGATTTAATAATGCATTTGCTCCTGGGTCAGTACCTTTCCTGATGGTAAAACCTCCTGTGCCGGAGAGCCGGCCGGCGTGCTTCCACCACCCGCTTTCTCTTCAAACCTGGGCATTCTGGGTGTTGAAATGCTTTCTTCTATGTGTCTCATTGTCACACGTTTGCAACTCCAGTTGGGTCTTTTATAACCGAAAATTAGCATAATTTTAATTTAGAGACGCAGGTCCTTGGAAGTACACTAGTTCTATTTTTAGGCTGCCTGAAGACTGAATGTTTGAATGGTGAGTGCCCGTGGAAATGCTTGATTTTCCCCACAATTTCAGGGGGCGATGCCTTCAGCCAGGTTTCTGTTTCTGAGTGGAGATCAAGGGACTCGTTTGTCACGCTAGAAATGCGGCCTGGGCCTTGGGCGCTATTGCTGGCTTTGCAGCGTCCAGCTGAGTCTTTGATCTTCAGGCCATTGTTAATTTTCTGGGTTGCTCAATTCTGAGTGTCAGGCGACTATGAGGTCCTTGCTGGGGGAAGGAAGCCAGCGCCTGGCGAGCTACCATGGGGATCCCTCTGCAGGCACCGAGAGCCTGAAAACATCGCGCAGTGGAGCCACGTTTTCCAAGGCTCCGTGCCCAAGTCCACTCTCCTTCCAAGTCGCCAAGAGGCTTGGGCATCCAGGCTGCCTACCTGGGGAGACGGAGGTGGCTGATGGGGTCTCCCTGACCGGCCCCCAGAAGCTCCCGTGCAGCCCTGGGCAGCCCCCTGGAGACTCCTCGAAAGTCTCCAGGCATATCGATTGCAAATGTATGCAAATGTATTCCGTGTGCTCTGTGTGTGTGTGTGGGGGGGGCGGGGGGGTAGGGGATCTTTTAATGGGCTGTTTCTGCCCAGGTTTAAACCTTAAGGAGGAAATGGCTCAGGCGCTGTGGTCCGAGACCAGGGAGGCCCCCACATCTCTGTGAGCAGCCAGGAAGGCGTGTTGTCCTGGTGACTCTGTTTCTACGGGCAGGGGGAGCAGGTTCCGCACCCTCCTAGCTGGGGCGGAGCAGGAGGCACGGCTCCTGCCTGACCTCTAGAGCTCGGAGCTCACGGGGAAGGCTGAGGCGAAGTGTTCCTGAAGCTCCCCCCTCTGAGCCCCACAGACTCCCGGAGCCCACAGACCCCCGGTGCCCACGAAAGGAAGGAGGAAGGGAGAGAGGGGCCGGCAGGTGCCTGGCGTTGTCATGGGGATTTCAGCCTGATGTTCACTGCTCAAAATAGTCCTTTCTCTCCCTCTCTGTCTCTCCCTCTCTTTCTACCACTCTGCCTTTCAAATAAGTACAGAAATCTTCAGCAGAGCGGGTGTGTGTGGCGGCTTAGTGGGTTAAGCCTACACTGGGGATCCCCTATGGGGGTGCTGATTAGAGTCCTGGCTCTGTGCCAGCTTCCTGCGCACGCACCCGGGAAGCAGTGGGTAATGGCCCAAGTACTTGGACTTCTGCTATTCCCCTGGGCTATGCGGATGGAGCTCCTGGCTGCTGGCTTCGGCCTGGTCTAGCCTTGGCTGTTGTGGACATTTGGGCAGTGAGCCGGCTGATAAGCATGGTGTCCCTCCGTGTGACTCCTCTCTGTCCCCCGCCTTTCAAGCAAATGAAAGCATCTTTGAAAGAAGCCGTTTTGTGGTGCGCGTGCTTCCTCCCGTTCGCATTTTGTGATGGAGGAACCTGGGGCTGGGAGATAAAGACCATGAGGAAGAGTAGGCAGCCTGCGAATGACGAGGCCACAGCTAAAATCTGGGCTGAGGCCCCAGCCAGTGCTCTGAGCCCCTCCCGTGCAGCCTCATGTGGGACTGCGGGCGCCAGGGATGGCTGGGGTTTGGTTTTGAAGCAGGGACGAGAGGCAGAGGAGTGACACTTAGGGAGCACCTACTGTGTACGGGCTCGCGTTTCACAGCTCTATTTATCCCACAACAGCACTTCAAGAGGTGCAGCATCAAACACCAAGCAAATATGCATAAGAGGGGCTGGCGCTGTGGTGTAGCAGGTTAAGCTGCCGCCTGAGACCCTGGCTTTCCATAAGCACGCCGGTTCGAGTCCCGGCTGCTCCACTGCTGATCCAGCTCCCTGCTGCTGTGCCTGGGAAGGCAGCAGAAGATGGCTCAAGTGCTGGGGAGACCGCGGGAGACCGGGTAGAACTTCTGGTTTCAGTCCAGCCCTGTCCTGGCTGTTGCAGCCACTTAGGGAGAGAACCAGCAGATGGAAGGTTTCTCTCTCTGTGTCTTTCTCTCTCTGTAATTCTGACTTTCAAATAAATGAATCTTTAAAGAAAAATAGAATGTCCCAGATCAGGAGCTCCTGGGCCTTCCCTGGCATCAGATGAGCAGTAGCACAAAGCATCCAAGAGGCAGCTTCTTGCACAGGCCGTCCTGAGACGGAGCGCGGCGGGGAGCTGTCATCTGGTGACTGGGAGTGCCCTGAGCACCGTGCGAAAGCAGGGCCCTGGGAGCCAGAGCTGCACATGGCTCCTGACTCCGCCACCACCGTCCTGGGCCCTGACATCAGGCGGCATCGCCAGGCCTCCGTTTCCTGCGAAGTGGAGCTAGGCAAGCTCTTTTCCGAAAAGAGAGCCACGTGTCCTGGGGCCCACAGATCCTCTGAATGTCACGCGTGGGTGCTTGGGGTTCCAGTGAGCTTCACGGAGACGCTTCGGAGACTGTGGCGACTCGGGCATCCTGCAGGGAGGAGCAGGCTGGACCCCAGCAGGGAGGGCAGATCGGGCACCCCCAGGGCATCCTCTTAGCCTGGACTGCGTGTGGCCCCAGCAGAGCAGACGTGGCCTCCGTCTCAGCCCAGGGGAGACGCAGGCACACGCTGGGGCCAGAGCCATGCACCTGTGTACGTGCTAGAGGCTCGGACTCATAGGCTTGCGTTAGGAGGTGACAGTCCCTGTGCCCCTGCCTGCTGACGCAGGGCTGGCGGTGTCTGGATCTACTCTGAGTGTTCCGGCCACAAGGCACCGTCGCTGGGGACTCCGCGCATGAGCTGAACTGTTCCTGGGGTTTCTGCTAGGAATCACTGTGCGGAGGGTGGGGAAGGGGTCTGGTATGTGTGCTCTGTTTTTCCCATCACCTCTTGGCTGATGTGAACCTGGCCGACTCAGAGGAGAGAGGAGCACGTTTCACGGGACTCCTCCAGTGTCAAAACCAAGCAGAATGAACCTTGTGGCCCCTTGCACCCCCATGCTCCGGTATTTGCTTGAACCCGAAGTTACCGCCCCAGGAAGGAATGAAGCCAGTGGTTAAGAAAACGCCCCCTGCCCTAGCTCTGCCAACCGGCCGGGGGTCTCCTGTCGCTCTCAGCAATGACGCATCCCATCACAAAAGCCCTGCCAATGCCACACCCAGTGGGCTAACGTGGCCTTGCAGGAGAGCATATGGGGAGGAGCCGTCCCCCGGGCAGACCTGGCCCCATACCCCCTGATGTCTGGCTGTGTCTTAATTTCCTCTCTCCGATGACGTGCCGGGTTCTGAGGAGTTCCGAGGGGGGTTACAGATTACAAGCCAAAAGGAAAGGGTTTTCTTAGCTGGAAGAAAAACAAACAGAAAATGCACAACGCTTACATTTCCAATGGCGGAAGTATGTGTGCACACACAAACGCGCACCCCACGCCGCGAGGAGCACAGCCCGCACAGCCCAGACCGCAGAGGAAGGACCGGTCTGCGTCTGGAACTGCTCAGGAAGTTACACAGGGACAGCCCGACACCTGCCCACCTCCCTGTAGCCTGCCCCAGCTCCTTGAAAGAGACCATGGGGGTGGGGCAGCGCTGTGGCATAGCGGGTAAAAGCCACTGCCTGCAGTGCCAGCATCCTATATGGGCACTGGTTCAAGTCCTGGCTGCTCCTCTTCCAATCCAGCTCTCTGCTGTGACCTGGAAAAGCAGTAGAAGATGGCCCAAGTCCTTGGGTCCCTGCACCACGTGGGAGACCCGGAAGAAGCTCCTGGCTCCTGGCTTTGGATCAGCCAGCCCAGCTCTGGCCATTGCAGCCATTTGGGGAGTGAACCAGCAGATGGAATATTCTTTCTCTCTCTCTCTCTCTCTCTCTCTCTCTCTCTCTCTCTCTGCCTCTGCCTCTCTGTAACTCTGCCTTTCAAATAAATAAATCTTTTTAAAAAAAAAAAGGAAAAAAAAAAAAACAAAATGCATTACATTTAAAAAAAAAAAAGGAGGAAATTGAGCATGGTCTCCTCTCCACTGAAGGTTCATCTCTGGGCCCCCATCAGCCACCTCCTGGGGAGTGGCTTGCCTACCCTTGGGTCCCGAGATGAGAGCAGGTGTATGTGCTGGAAACCTGAGCGAGAACGCGCCCTGAAGTGTGACCTCAGCAAGCCTGAAAGCCACCTGCCCTGATGGACGTGTGCACACATATTCCTGGTCCTCACTGAACACCGAGCTCTTGAGAGAACCTGGGGCCGGCTGGCCTCTGCGTAGGACGTCACGGAAAAGGTGACCTTGGGCTGCAGACTCCAGGAACGCGGGCCCTGTCTGTGTCGCTTACACACAGCCACTTCCCCTGGACTGCAGGTTTCTCCCCGCTCTGAACGTCCTCCCCAAAACTCACCTTGAAATGTAGCTGCCACTGTGATGGTGCAGGCGTTAACGGTGCTTAGGTCACCTGGGGCTCGTCCTCACGGATGGGATGAGGCTGCTATCTTGGGAGGGAGGGGTCAGGTATCCAGGGAGTGGATGCCCGCCCACCCCTCCCTCGGGGATTCTTCACTTGGCCCGGCTGCCCGCTTGTCTTCCATGGATGCTCCCCTTCCTCAGGGCTGCCCCCCCCTGCCCCCATTATCTTGTCCCTGCTGCCCCTGCTAACCAGAACTCCCATCAGCAGCCAGGGTCCACTCCCTCGGAAACCTCTTCCCGGCCTCCCAGGTGGGAACGGATCTCACACCGTCGGTGAGTGGAACCCTAAGCCCCGCCCCTCCTGGGGGAACCTGCCACTCTCCCAGGGCACCCCAGGTTTGCAGTGGTCAGAGCATGGATACCCGCAGTGCACCCAGGTCCATTTCTCCTCGCTGGACCCGGAATGCCTCATGGCTGCCCCTGCACACCGCATTCCTTTGTCCTGCAGAGCTCCTCCCCAACCCGGCTCCGGGAGGCGTTCAGGGCAGGTGGCGGTGGTGGGTGGCAGTGACAGGTGGCGATAGCGGGTGATGGGGGTGGTGGGTGACAGGTGGCTGTGGCAGGTGTTGGTGGTGGGTGACGGGGGAGGCAGGTGACAGGGACTGTGGCAGGTGATGGGGTGGTGGTGACAGGTGGCTGTGGCAGGTGTTGGTGTGGGTGACAGGGTGGCAGGTGGCAGGTGACAGGTGGGCGTGGTGGGTGGCAGTGGCAGGTGGGGGTGGTGGGTGACAGGGGTCGTGGGTGACAGGGGTGGTGGCAGGTGACGGGGTGGCGGGTGGCGGATGACAGGTGGGGGTGGTGGGTGGCAGGTGGCAGTGGCAGGTGTTGGTGGTGGGTGATGGGGTGGCAGGTGACAGGTGGGGGTGGTGGGTGGCAGGTGGCAGTGGCAGGTGGTGGTGGCGGGTGACAGGGGTGGTGGCAGGGGCGGTGACAGGGGCGGTGGCAGGTCAGGCACACGGGATGCTCTGCTCCCCTTGCTCGTCTTTCTTTCCAAGGAGCTGGGCGGGAAGCACCTGTGTGTGGCTGTGGGTGAGATCCGGGCCCTGCAAAGCTCACGCATGGCGGCCTGAATGAGAGAACAAGGCTGGCGCTGCTGGCCACGTGCTGGCCACAGCCCAGAGACCTGAGCCTTCCGCCAGTTCTCAGTGAATTCCTGGGGGCTACAGGGATGGGGCTGGGCTGGGGTCCCGGGTTCTTGAACCGTGGAGTCTCCTAGAAGTGAACTCCCCCGTGATGCCTCAGCGAGTGAGCGCTCAGGGCGCCCAGACCTGCCGCATCCTCGGGGGGGGGGGGGGTGGGTGGGAGGAGGAGGCGGTTTATCTCGTTTTCAATGGGAAGCCAATCGCCTTTGGAGGGTTGCTTCCAGCGCCCAGGACCACACAGAGGAAAAAGAAAGCCTTGGCCTGGGACGGGAGCGCAGCCAGCAGTGACAATAGCTGTCTGCTTCGCTGAGGCTGGCGGACGCTGAGGGCAACCCGAGGCAGAGCCTTTGTTCACGCTGACAGCTTAACAGCAGGCGTGAAGGAAGACGGGCTTGGGGTGGCAGCGAGAAGCTGTGAACGCTTAATCCGTCAGAGAAGCAGGCGCCGTGGAGGTCACAGCAGCCAGGCTCTCACGGCTGGGCCATCGCCGTCCCAGGCTGCTCTCGCCTGTGCGCACGGATGCCAGCACACTGGAGCGCTTAGGGGTCCCCTGCAGGGCGCCGTGGCAGCGTGCCCAGCCGATGTGGGACATGTGATGGGCACCTGTCCCCGGGGCTGTCTCACTCATCCACAGTGACCAGTGCCCAGAGCTGCAAGGGGAGGGGTGTGGATTCAGACAGGTGAGTGGCAGTATGAATGGAAGCTGCAACTCGGAAAACTCATGTCACCCAGCCGCTGGACTCTTAGCTGACCGGGGCTGTGACAGCGGACTCCGGAACATGCTGCGTTGATTGAATTTTCGCCTCGTACCTGTGAGCACTCGTCAGGATGCGTGTGGAGTGGGGTGGGGCTGGGGGGGACAACACACCGGCCACGGGCTGTTCAACACTCTTTCTTTCTCAAGTGTTTTGTTGCTCAACTACCTTTGGTTTCTTGAAGATGACAATGCTGGAAGTCACTCCCCAAGGCCACCCCCAAGGCCAAGGTCAGGCGCTGTTCACGTTTCTCAGGGTGGCCCAGCCGTCCTGTGCCTGCCATTCTGGTGCTTTGGGGACTTCCTGCGTGAGCACCTGCTAAGGAGGGGAATGGTGTGACCCCAAGCCTGGGAAGCTGCGGCCTCTGCAGCCGCCTTGCCTGGTGCGTGCTCTGAGCTGGGCTTTTCCCCTTGGCTTCGCCTACAGTGCCTGGAGCTGAGTGTCCACCGCAAGCTCCAACTGCTCCCTCCTCACCACTGCCCCGGCGTCAGAACTGGTCCTCCCTCAGTCCCAGGGGTCTCCCCGGAGCATCTTGCCAGCCCCCCTCCCTAAACCTGTACTCTGGGGACTGATGTCAGCCAGACAGCACCAATCCCGGGCAGGGTCTCCTTACCCAAGAGCCTCCAGCACCAGCCGTGTCTTTCCTTTTCTGCCCACGGCTTCCCCGGCAGGTGGATCCCACCATGGACTACAGTCCGGCCATAACGCAGAGGGGGACGCAGCCCTCAACCACTGGGGGGCAGTGGACGGAGCCTTTGCGTGGGTGTCCGGAGGGCAGTTCCTAGATGGAGCGCCCCCTTTCCTCCGTGGGTGCTACGGTTTGGATGTGGTTTGTCCCTGTCAAAATTCCTGCTGAGATGTAACCACCGATGGAACAGTACCGAGGGATGCTGGGACCTGTTCAGGGTGATTAAGCCATACATGGATTCTTATGGTCCTCATGGGACTTGGTGAGCTTGCTATAAGCAGAGGAGCCGGTTGGTCCCCTTGCCCCTCCCCCTTGGCCTGTGCCCACCTGCCCGTCTGCTTTCTAGTGCAGGAGGTGGCACAAGGCCCTTGGGTCGTGCCGCCTCCAGAGCCACGAGCCCAGTAAGCGTCTACCCGCAGCGAAGCGAAGTTCAAGGCCAAGACGGTGGGCGCCTCGGCAACCTGTCCTTGTATCGGCTTTGCTTCCTTTGCCCGCTCTCTGGTTCTCAGTGCCGGTTCCCGGCGGTCGTATCGATGGCAAACTACTGCTCCTGAGCGCTCCTCTCGGTGCCTTTTCTGGGAGAGTTGAGGATGGGAAACCAGCCCGGCACCTGCTGCGCCCCGGTTTCACCGAGGGTGTCAAACACAGAAACAGTTCACCATCACCGCAGACTTCCCGAATGTCAGGTGCCCCGTGGGTGCTGCATGCGCACTCTCTTATTTAATCCTCACAAGTGTCCTGTCCCTCTCACAGAGAAGGAGCCCAAGTCCACAGAGGGCCGAGGTACAGGAGCCCGCCCCACCGAGGCTCGCAGCTCAGACTGGGGACAACTGGGGTTTTCCTTCAAGCAGGTGGGATTCGGTTTGGCTCCATGGAATACTCCCTCTGCAGTTAATTAGTTTTTTAAAGATAAGTGAGTTTGCTTTGTGCTACTTGACCCCACGGGAGTGTCCCCTTGGAATGCTGGGCAGGTCCTGAGAGTGTACCACCCTCTGCTGGCAGATGCCAAGGATCAGGAGACAAGGACAGTGGGGTGGGGGGACCCCATGAACAGGGAGGAAGGGTGGGCCCATCAGCGCCCTGCGTCTTGCCGCTTTTAGGATAATTGGAAATGCCCAGACCCCGCAGGATGTGGGCTTCCTCCTTCGGCAGCGCATTAACGGCCCCCTGCGCTCTTCCCATGTAATTTGACAACGCTGATAAAGCCATTTATCATCCTGCAAGCCGCACGGACTATCTTATTAGGGATTATGACTGCAGGCTCCCAACGCGGTTGATCCTGACGTGCTTTAATTAGGGCTTCAAATACCAGCCCAGGGTCTGCTGTCAGTGGGGCGGCGACATCCCCAGGGTTTAACCCCTCCTTGCCCGGGGCACACGAGCAGGATCAAAGCAAGAGGAAGCACAGGGACAAAGCCTGGATCTTCACCGGAAAACCGGCTGCCATCCCCCGGCTACAGAGGGCGGCTGCGCTGGTGCTCAGACCCCGACGAACCTCACCGTTGGAGTCAACAGTGTCGGGGAGTGGAATTCCCAATGTTCAGCCCCCAGCTCGGGGGCTGGTGTGGCCACGCTAATGCTGGAGGTGTGTTCCCGACAGCTTCGGCCGAGGCTGCTCGCGGCATCATCCCAATGCCCGGGAACCCAGGGCTTCTGTGCACACTCTAGCAGCCCCAGGACCGCGGGGACACAGATCTCCTGATCCTAAGGCAAAGCCCAGGGCGACACCCAGGGCCCTCTTCTTTGGAGACACGAGATCGCCAGAGGCGCACGCTGAGCCTTGGCGTCCCTGTCCCCGCTCTGAGTAGAGCGTGGGGGTAGAGCGCGGGGGCTTCTGTTCTGCAATGCATTTCCTCGTTCTTTGAGGTTCCTCTGCCACCGGGGACCGGCAGGGGCCCCTGTCGTGTGGTCCAGCCTGGCCGGGCTGCCTGCACCCAGTCCTGCTGCTTTGTAAACTGAGCTGAGTTCAAGGGGGCTGGAGCTGTGCGTGTCTGAGGGCACAGCTGTTTGTCTCTGTTAAGCGGAGCTTGTACAGAGCTTCCTGGGTCACGGTTTCACTAGAATGGCCTCGCTCTCCGCTGTTCCTGAGCAGACATCCACACCTCTCCCCGGGGGTCCCGCAGTTCCCACGGCTGTGCCAGTGCTCAGTCCCCAAAGAACCTCACCGTCAGAGTCTAAGGCAGAAATGCTCTTCCTGCTCCTCCAGCAGGGGCCCCGATGCAGCTTTGCCAGCCGGGTCAAGGTCAAGGTCAAGGAGGAGGCCTCACAGCCCGAGTCTCGAACCAGGCAGCAGGGAACCAAAGGCAGAGGCATCAGAACTCTAGGGGCAGCAGGGAGCTGGCGGCAGGAGCTGGCGGCAGGTGCAGCCTGCTGGCATCCTGTGCTGGTGGGACCACGGGCGAGAGAAAACCAGCTGGAGACGGCTCAGGAGACAGTGACACATTTATTACTAGGGGACAGGGCTCCTCCGGCGTGCAGGGGAGGAGCAGCCAGGCCTCGGCGGAGGGCGACAAACAGGAGCAGGAAAGCTCTCCTCGCTGCCTCGCCTGTGCCTGCCTGATTGTGTGTCTGTGTATCTGTGTGTGTGTCTGTGTGTCTGTGTCTGTCTGTGTGTCTGTGTGTGTCTGTGTGCCTGTGTGTTGGTGTATCTGTGTCTCTGTCGGTGTGTCTATGTGTCTGTCTGTGTGTGTGTGTGTCTGTGTGTCTGTCTGTGTGTCTCTGTGTGTGTGTGTCTGTGTGTCTGTGTCTGTGTGTCTGTGTGCCTGTGTGTCTCTGTGTGTGTCTGTGTGCCTGTGTGTGTCTGTGTGTCTGTGTCTCTGTCGGTGTGTCTGTCTGTGTGTCTGTGTGTCTCTGTGTGTATGTGTATCTGTGTGTCTGTGTCTGTGTGTGTATGTCTGTATGTCTGTGTCTGTGTCTGTGTGTCTGTGTATGTCTGTGTGTCTGTGTGTTTGTGTCTGTGTGTCTGTCTGTCTGTGTGCCTGTGTGTGTATGTCTGTGTGTGTCTGTGTGTCTGTGTGTGTCTGTCTGCATGTCTGTGTCTGTCTGTGTGTCTATCTGTATCTGTTTTTCCCCTCCTTCCTTTCCTCCTCCGGCTCTTGGTACCCTCCAGCCTTCTCAGCTTCTGCTACACCATCGGAACACCTGCCTGAACCGACTGCAGTGTGAACTTGGCCGGGTTTCCAGCCCTGTCCCGATCAGCTATGTTGGTGGCAAAGACACGTGGCCAGGTCTCTGTCTCCTGGACAAAGGGTGACCGCACAGCCCAGGGCTCCTGGGGTCTGGGCAGAGATGCCCTCCTACTGCCCCCGAGGTGTCTGCCACCAAGGCGGGCTGGGGGGAGGCCCCACAAGCAGGAGGGGCTAACACAGCAACACTTATCAGGCCCTGAGGCCATGAGGAGAATTCACTGCCATTGCCTGGCGGGTTCTGGGTGCCATGCAAGGAGGGAGGGGACCATGCATTCCCAGACCCCGAATGGCATGCCTTCTCCCACCAGAGGGCATTGAGAGCCACTTCCTTTCCTGCAGCATTCGGGGGCAGGAAGGCCGTGAGGCTGCCGGGAAGGGCAGGTTGGACAGGGTTATCTAGACCATGGCTCACGGGTCATGAGTTCCAGGTGTGGCTGGTTCCTAGCAGCCTTCAGGGCAGCTGGTGGGGAGGGGTCAGGCTCCGGTGGTCTCCTAGCTTTGTCCTTGGGTTTGTAGAACAAACAGAGCAACATATTTTTATTTTTCTGTATTTATTTATTAGAGAGAGAGAGAGAGAGAGAGAGAGAGAGAGACATTCCACCTGCTGGTATATTCCCCAAGTGCTCTCAGTAGCCAGTACTGGCCAGGCCAGACCCAGGAACCCAAAAGTGCATCTTGGTCTCCCTCATGGAGGGAGACTCAAGTCCTTGAAGCCATCACCTGCTGCCTCCCCGGGTGCGCATTAGCCGGGAGCTGGGATCGGGAGCAGAGCTGGGACCCAGCCCGAGGCTCCATGATTCGAGCACCTGGTGTGCTGAATGTCGTCAACCTTCCGTCCACTCCTGTCCCTGGACCTCTGTCTAAGGGGTAGCCCGACAGTGGAGTTTGGCAAGTGTTGATTCATGGCTTTGTCTTCCCAAAGGTCATCTTAGGAGAGGTGTCAGCCAGAGCTCTGTTTGCTGAGGGGTGAGAGACAGAGAGGTGAGGCGAGAAGGAGGGAGGGAGAGAGGCAGCGAGCCGGGACGGCAGGAAGGATGACTGAGGCAGCCTAAACAGAAACCTGACTGGGGGCACTCAGCCTGTTTCTCCATGCTAGGACTCAAGTCCTGCTTTGGGTAGAAAGTTCTAGGCTTTCAATAGAATCCATTTTATCTTAGTTTCTTCTAATGAACCTTAACTCAAAGATAAAGATTTGTATGATTGCTCCCAGTCACAATCACTTAATCACTCAGTTCTGCTGGGCTCCCATCATTTCCTGGAGGAAGCTGAACATCAGCCGTTGGGAACGCTGGGCCCTGGCTCCCCCGCGCCCTGGCTCCCCCGTGCCCTGGCTCCCCCACGCCCTGGCTCCCTGAGCCCTGGCTCCCCCGCGCCCTGGCTCCCCCGCGCCCTGGCTCCCCCGCGCCCTGGCTCCCCCGTGCCCTGGCTCCCCCGCGCCCTGGCTCCCCTGTGCCCTTGGCTCCCCTGTGTGGCAGAGAACGCCTGGCCCTGGCTCCCCCGTGCCCTGGCTCCCCCGCGCCCTGGCTCCCTGAGCCCTGGCTCCCCCGCGCCCTGGCTCCCCCGCGCCCTGGCTCCCCCGTGCCCTGGCTCCCCCGCGCCCTGGCTCCCCTGTGCCCTTGGCTCCCCTGTGTGGCAGAGAACGCCTGGCCCTGGCTCCCCCGTGCCCTGGCTCCCCCGCGCCCTGGCTCCCTGAGCCCTGGCTCCCCTGCGCCCTGGCTCCCCCGCGCCCTGGCTCCCCTGTGCGGTAGGGAACACCCGGTCCGGGCTCCCCTGTGACTTAGGCTTGCTCTGCAGGATAAAGACTCGGGCTGGCGGGACCTCCAGCGACCTGGAAATCTTCACTAGAGAAATGGGTTCCAAGCAGCCTTGTTCTCACGGTAACAGAACACGTTTTACTGTTGTCTTAGTTTTGCAAACAACACAATGCATCACCCTTATCACATGTGGTTCGACTCAGGTGTTCGGGCGTTTTTCTGGGTGTCTCTTTCCCGTCTGCTCCACAGGGAGGCGGCTCTGCCGTCTTCATATCCGGGTCCGGCCTGCTGCCTCTCGCGTCACAAGGCTCGTTCTTTCACTGTTGCGCACGTAGAAGATGGGCACGCACAGGCACAGCGCTTCTTTCCATAATTCAGCGCAGAAGAGCGGAGTTCCAAGCAGACCACAACAAGCGGAAACTTGGCTGTTTCTAACATGAACAATGAGGTTGTAGATCAGCCACTCCTGGCAATTTTAGACTCAGGGCTCCACCACAGGTGTTTCCCCTCGCGGTCCTGTTGGAGCCCCCGGACGCCCCTGGGTGAGGGCTCCCCTGGCATGTGAGGGGAGCCATCGCTGCCCCGGCGGGCTGACTCGGATGCCAGAGCCACAGAGCCCCCCCCCCCCCCCGCTGCCAGCTGGTAGTGACTGGTGATGATGTATGGCTGTGCCAGGGCTCGCTATGTCGCACCCCCTGATGACTCTGTGTAATTAATTTGACGCCATCTGATGTGGCAGCAGGTTAGACGTTCAGGAAATCAAACGTTGTCCACGGCCCGCAGAGCACATCTGTTCAGTGACATCACTCAAGTTGATTTCCAAGGACTTCGCCGTCACTGCACACAGGCTCCGTGGAGCTTGCGGGCTGGCAGCCCCCCAGGCTCCAACGAAGCGTGTTTTCCAGAAGCCTACGAACATACAGGAAAAGCCCCACGCAGGGTTTCTGAGTCTCTTTCCCACTGTCCCTGTGCTGGGCTCATCGTGCCAACCGGACGGAGCCCAGGCACTTGCTGACCATGCAGCCACATGGACGGACGCGGCACCCTCGGCCAGGGCCCGCTCCCTGCCCCCGGGCCCTGCTCGGCTCTGGATCTGGGCCCGGATCTCCCCCTGCATTCGGTCATCACGGTCCCGTCTCATCTCCAGTTTGGGGTGGTTCTTTAGTCATTGTCTTTCGTGACCGCCATGATAATTTTGAGTAGGAACTATTTCAGCATTTTGTGACAGAACGTGCCTCAATTTGGGTTTTTCCGTGTTTGCGCCTTAGGTTGAGATTATGCACTTTGGGGGCTGGCATTGTGGCACAGCGGGCTAAGCTGCCACCTTCAATACTAGCGTCCCACATGAGCGCCAGTTCAGGCCCCAGCTGCTCCACTTCCTACCCAGCTCCCTGCTAATGGCTTGGGAAAACAGCAGAAGATGGCTCAGGTGCTTGGGCTCCTGCCACCTGCTGGGGAGACCTGGGTGGGGCTCCTGGCTCCTGGTTTTGGCCTGACCCAGCTCTGGCGAGTGGAGTGTTTGGGGAGTGAACCAGTGGATGGAAGATCTCTCTCGCGCGCGCTCTCTGTCTCTGAGTTTACCCTAGGTCAGATGACAATGCGTTAACTGCTTGGTGGGGCTGTCTCGAGCCTGCCTCTGCTGTACGAGCCCACCCATGTAGCCAGGCCTCTGGCCCTCCCTGCCCCTCGCCAGGGGACACCTGGGCCATGCCAGGCCCCAACCCCAGGAAGGACACCACCAGATAGGGCTTCCCGAACTTAGACTGGAACCTTGAGCCAAAGCAAACCTCTTCCTTTGCGACTCACCTGGCAACAGGAAGTGGACCAGTGCACCTGCCTTCCTCCCAGGCCCTTTACACCTGGGGCAGAGTGGGACCGTGTGGGCGTGGCACGGACTGCAGGCCCTGCGTCCGGGGTCTTGCTCCTCCTCACAGCCCCTCAGAGACAGTAACTGCAGCCCCCTCTTAGCAAGGAGGGAGATGTCTGAAGCCACACCTCTCTGAAGGTGGCAGAGCTGAGACACGGATCTCACCAGGTCCCCAAAGCCGCCACCCTTGCTGCCACGTGAAGCCACGCCAGCACCTGTGCTTGAAGCCACGGCCAGACGCAGAGCGGATCTCGGTGGTCAGGTGCAACATGGCAATGGGCATGTTGGCTGGGGAGCACCAGAGGAGGTGCCTGTCTCCATGCGGCCTGCAAGTGCTCATGGGAGTGCGGGCTCCAGGGAGAGCGACCCGCCTCTTCGGGGCTGCCTGGCAGGCATGGCCATGCATGCATGTGGTGCTCAGCTGTTGCATGCCCGAGGACTAAGGCATTGCCTTCCCCTTCCTCTGGTTCAGTTTCATCTGATTTGAGCCCAGAGCGGGTCTCCAGGGGCCAACGCCTCACCCTCCTCTGCCTGCCCAGGAACTGACGTGAGATAAGCAGACTGAAGCCCCAAAGGCTGCACCTGGGACCTCCTGGAGCGGAGAGTGTGGCCTGCATTAGTGTGGCCTCCACTAGAGGTCCCAGGGAGCACGGGAGGGGGGTCCGTAGGTGGCTGTCACAGCCCCACCCAGGCAGCGCACAGCAGGGAAGAGACACGCTGCCCCGCCCTGATTTACTGAGCTGTATCTGGGCTCCAGGTTCCAGGCTCAGCTCCAGATCCGGTGCTGCCCTCCTGGGGATGGGATGGTACCTGAGGGTGGGGCCGTCGGTTAGGAAGCAGTGATCCAGGAGGGATCGGACCCGGAGCCAGAGGAGGCGTCCCTAGGACGGGATGTTTAAACCCATCTGTCTGTCCCTCTGTATGTTGATCGTTGGTTAGGACAAGGCCCGTGTGGCTCTGTGATCAGCACATTGGCCTGTGGTCCACTCACTGCTTCTGTCATTCACCTTTGGCTGGCCTTGGACTGGGTACTTGTGACACCCAGGACCCCAAGTTTCCACCTGTAAAATGGGAGGCATGGCCTCTTGCGCACAACACCTGGTGCACCCCGCGCTGAGCCACTGATGTGTGTCTCCGTGTGTGCTCATCCCAGGAGCACACCCGTGTGTCGCACGCACCCATGGGCTGGGCCTCACGCGTGTGCCTGCCCTCCCGTCCCCGACCACAGATCCAGTTGCGGTTTATGGAGGAGACGAGGCGAGGGAAAGAAGCATTCATTGAAGTCTGATCGTTCTTGTTTCCACGCAGGGCTGGTCTCCTGAGCCATCTGGGAACGATCCGTCGAAACCATAATTGTGCATTAAACATCGCGATTTGTTCCAGACTCCATCCACGACCTCAACGATGCTGGGACTCATTGTGCAGTCACCACATCGCCGGCTCTGAGCCCTTTCTGCCCCAGACGTGGCGCGGTCCCTCCCCTCCCCGCCGGCTCCCGGGATCCCTCTGCCAGAACCAGGGCTGCGCGCCGCCCTGGAGGGCAGGAGGAGGCGCTCGGGGCGGGTCTGCTGAGAACCGCGTGTTCCTGCGGGGGGACAGATGTGGCCCGTGGCACGGATTTCGACCCTGCCTTCCCAGGTGCCTTGCCCAGCACAGCTCTGGCTCTGGGGGAGGGAGGACTGGGACTATCTTGTTGCTCTGGGCGGTCTGAGCCCTGGGTGCTCATGGCGGGGGAAGCACCTGCTGAGCTCCCTTGGGGACCCGCTTGGGGGCTCTTCCTGTCACGCTGACTCCCTGGAGCCGGAGCGTGAGCACCAGCACACCTGGTCTCGTGTTGGTCTCTTGTCCATTTCTACTTGCAGGTGAGCCGAAGCACCTGGGTCGGCCGCCCCCCACCGTCCCAGGCAGTGCACAGCAGGGCTCCTCGTGGGGAGTGGTGCCTGTGGGTCGCCCCAACCACCGTTCTCACGTGGCCCTGGCTCCTGGTGCCTAGGTGGGGCCTCCCCTTCTCTGTTGCTGGATGTGGCGTCCTGCACACAGTTAGGGCAAGGAAGAGACTGAGTGAATGAATGAATGAGTGAATGAATGAATGAGTGAACGAATGAATGAGTGAACGAATGAATGAGTGAATGAATGCACGGCTCTTCCTTTCCCCGCAGTCCTGCCGTGGATTTCCGTGTTGCGCCAGCCGGCCTGGGCACACGCTTGGTATTTAAGTGGTTTTTCCACTCTGATCGTTTTTGGTTTCTTTTTGTTCTCCTTGCTCTCCTCTCCCGCCCACCTGTTTTTCCGGGTGTCGACTTCCAACTCGGCCCAGCAACGTGAATTTGAGAACTTGAGCTTCTGAGCCCCTGGGCAGCGCCTGTGTGGTCGCCCTGCTGTGACCTCTGGCCTGGCGCGGCAGGTGTGCGCCTGGGCAAGCCCTGGGTTCCCAAGGCGTTCAGTGAGGATGACACATCCAGTGCTGTCCCCCCGAGTCACCTCCTGGAGTCCCCGGCCTCCGAGAAGGAGGTCGTGCGGGTCCAGCCCCAGCGTGGGCAGCTGAGGCAGCGGCTGCTCCGCGTTGTCCAGGGCTGAGGGGTCCGGGGCTGGAGGGGACAGATGGGAGTGACGCGGGGAAGGGGCAGCTGCTGCCCTGGGAGAGGGGCCAGGTGGGGAGGCCGGCCTGGCGTGGCTGTGCTCTGGCAGGCGTGGGCCGAGGGCGGGGGATCAGGGAGGGGTTTCCCCGTGGGTGACCTTGGCGATGCTCAGTGACCCCTGCCCGGGGGCCGGCTCTGTGCCTGCCCACGCTGCCAGTTCAGCAGGCAGAGTCCGCGGCGGGGACTCGGGGGCACGTGTCCAGCTCCCCGGGCGGACGCTGCTGGTGACTTCCTGGCATTTCAGAACTGTGACCAAGTCCCTGGAGCCGTCTGGACAGCCTGGGCCTGCACAGCCGCAGTGTTCTGTGCCCTCAGTGAGCTGTGTCCTCCAGAGAGGGGAGGGCTTCCTTCTCATTTGGTTAAATAATGTGTTCAGCAAGACTTCGCACGTCTGTGTGTATACGTCATTGTACACAGCCATGCACTGTGATGGATACACACAGGAGTGCGCACTGTGTATAACACACACAATCACACACAGGAGTGTGCACTGTGTATAACACACAGACACAACAGGAGTGCGCACTGTGTGTACACACACAGCCACACACAGGAGTGCTCACTGTGTACACACAGACATACACAGGAGTGTGTACTGTGTGTAACACACAGACACACACAAGAGTGTGCACTGTGTACACACACACACAGGAGTGTGCACTGTGTATAACACACAGACACAACAGGAGTGCGCACTGTGTACACACAGACATACACAGGAATGTGCACTGTGTATAACACACAGACACAACAGGAGTGCGCACTGTGTGTACACACACACAGCCACACACAGGAGTGCTCACTGTGTACACACAGACATACACAGGAATGTGCACTGTGTATAACACACAGACACAACAGGAGTGCGCACTGTGTATAACACACAGACACAACAGGAGTGCGCACTGTGTATAACACACAGACACACACAAGAGTGTACATTGTATATACACAGACACATACAGGAATGTGCACTGTGTACACACACACAACCACATACAGGAGTGAGCATTGTGTACACACACACAGCCACACACAGGAGCATCCACTGTGTACACACAGACACAACAGGAGTGCGCACTGTGTATAACACACAGACACAACAGGAGTGCGCACTGTGTGTACACACACACAGCCACACACAGGAGTGCTCACTGTGTACACACAGACACACACAGGAATGTGCACTGTGTATAACACACAGACACACACAAGAGTGTGCACTGTGTACACACAGACACACACAGGAGTGTGCACTGTGTATAACACACAGACACAACAGGAGTGCGCACTGTGTGTACACACACACAGCCACACACAGGAGTGCTCACTGTGTACACACAGACACACACAGGAATTTGCACTGTGTATAACACACAGACACACACAAGAGTGTACATTGTATATACACAGACACATACAGGAATGTGCACTGTGTACACACACACAACCACATACAGGAGTGAGCATTGTGTACACACACACAGCCACACACAGGAGCATCCACTGTGTACACACAGACACAACAGGAGTGCGCACTGTGTGTACACACACACAGCCACACACAGGAGTGCTCACTGTGTACACACAGACATACACAGGAATGTGCACTGTGTATAACACACAGACACAACAGGAGTACGCACTGTGTGTACACACACACAAGAGTGTGCACTGTGTATAACACACAGACACAACAGGAGTGTGCACTGTGTGTACACATACACAGCCACACACAGAAGTGCTCACTGTGTACACACAGACATACACAGGAATGTGCACTGTGTATAACACACAGACACACACAAGAGTGTGCACTGTGTACACACAGACACACACAGAGTGTGCACTGTGTATAACACACAGACACAACAGGAGTGCGCACTGTGTGTACACACACACAGCCACACACAGGAGTGCTCACTGTGTACACACAGACATACACAGGAATGTGCACTGTGTATAACACACAGACACAACAGGAGTGCGCACTGTGTGTACACACACACAGCCACACACAGAAGTGTGCACTGTGTACACACACACACAGGAGTGTGTACTGTGTGTAACACAATCACACACAAGAGTGCACACTATGTATACACAGACACACACAGGAATGTGCACTGTGTATAACACACAGACACACACAAGAGTGTACATTGTATATACACAGACACATACAGGAGTGTGCACTGTGTCTAACACACAGACACACAGGAGTGCGCACTGTGTGTACACACACAGCCACGCACAGGAGTGTGCCCTGTGTACACACACACAGGCGTGTGCATTGTGTACACTCACACACACACAGCTCACACACAGCCATGCACAGGCGTGTACACTGTGTACACACACACAGGCGTGTGCCCTGTGCGTGCATAACACACTCACACCTGTTCTTGGGACAGTGCCCTGTGTGCACCTGCGCTCCGGATCCCACTCTAGGAAGTCACCCACCACAAAGTAAGAAGTTATCCACTCGGGGTTGACCTTTTCCTCTTATTTTACATTTCCAAATCTTCTGTAGTAATCCAGATATCCTGGCTCAAACACACTCCGGAGAAGAGAATATTCCTCAAAACGCTGTCAGCTCGGGTGGGCGGCGGCTGCCGGGCTGTGGCCAAGCCGGGGCTGAGGATGGACTTCTGCCACTTCCGGTCCAGTCCGGTCTCTGCCCTGTGGGCATCTGGGCATGGTCTTCACTTTCCCTAACTGCAAAGTCGCGGTAACACTAGATCCTACCCCACCGCGTGGCGTCGGTTCAGCGTTAGCCTGCGTCCTTATGAAATGTCTGGTCACACATTTAACGCGGTTTATTACCACATCAATAATTCACGAGACTGCAAACATTTGATCTCCCGGCTGCCCCGGCGCCCGGAAGCAGCTCGGTGGAGCCCGAGTGGGATGAAGCCTGAGTGTTCTCACAGCTTTGCCCCCAACAGGAAGAGCGAAGGGCGAGTCGTTGTGGGGACGGTGAGGTTGCCCCCGGGGTCGTGGCTGACAGGTGGGCCGTGCACGAGGAAGGGCCCGAGGCTGCAGCCCGGCAAGTCAGCTGGGGCCCTCAGGGTCCTGCGAGCCCCCCAGCCCGGCTGCCCGCCCCAGCCCGCCTCCCAGGGCCTGGCAGTGAAGCCCAGGAGCTGAGGGCCTCTCCCTGGGTGGCCTCTGCTCCCGGATTCACTCTGCTGACTCTGTGCTGAGGCTCTGCGGGGTCGGCCTCCGTGGCCTTTGCTGTCCTCTGGCTGCGCGTGGATTCCCAAGCCGAGGTCCCATGCGCCTGGGGTGGCAGTTAGCAAACAGAAACACAAGACAGCCGCTTCAACTCCAAGTTCAGGGAGCAACAGGTGCTTTTCGGAGCCAGCGAGGGAGGAGGGACGACTGTGGGTGTTGTCAGGCAGCCGCCCACAGGTGTGTTTGCATAGCACTGTGGGGTGGGGCGAGGTTGGAAAGGGAAGGGAGGGAGGGAGCGCTCAGAGAGAGGTGCAGATGTAATCTGAGGCTGGGGTTGGGTTGGCAAACTACAGCCCGTGTTCCAGATCTGGCCCAAGCTTGCTTTTGTAGATGAAGCTCTGTTGGAATGCCACCGTGCTGTGCCGTGCGTCCCCACCTCTGCAGCAGCCGAGCGCCTGGGTGGCCTTTACAGGAAAGCTGACCCTGAGGGAGGGCATGGAGGGGTGGGAGGGGGGCGGGAGGGGCCGGCAGCTGCCCAGAGCCGGCCCGTGGAGCACGAGGCGCTCGGGCTGGAGCCACGGTGGGCTCCAGGTCTTTGCTGGGTGGATCTTAAGGTCACAGATCTCATGTGGGCGCGCAGGACGCCCAGGCTGCTGCGGAAGGGAGGTGTGGGCACATCACAGCCTAAGTCCCTGTCCAGGACAGCCATGTAGCCGGCGACAGACCACGGGGGTCTCAGAGGCCAGACCCCAGCGGCCAGCCTCTCGCCAAGGGAGTGGCCAAGCGGCAGAGGACGGCTTTCTGGCCTGCTCACACCTGAGATGAGTGTCGTGTGGGAAAACCATAGGAGCCAGAGCAGGTCCTGCCACCCAGCATTGGAGCAGTTTACCCTCCCCAGCGGCAGCAGCAGCGGTCCGGCTAGGCCACCACAGAGCTCCTGGTGGCCAGGAAAGCTTCCTGAAGGCTGGGTGGCAGAAGCCAGGTTCTGGGGACAGAGGACACCCGTGTTCAGGGCCAAGGACACCCCCTGCTTGGAGGCTGGACTTCCAGGCCTTTGTGGAGGGCACTGCCCCCAGCACGGACTGGCCTGTGTCCCCCTACCTGAGGGCCAGGCAGCCCTCTCCCCTTCTCTGACCAAAAGGCAACAGGAGTTTGAACTGAGGGTGGGGGGGGGGGGCACACAGGCTGCTCCCCGCCCCTGCCCCCACCCTCCCAGGGGAGCCCCGTGGGAAACGGAAACTCTGACACTTGGGCTGGCAGAGCTGCCACGAAAGCGAAAGAGCAGACGGCTTCCATAGACAGAGCCGAGGACAGGTGAGTGACAGCGTGGGAGAGGGCGTGTTCTTCCTGCCTAAGGACACTGCGGGCACTGGGAGGTGGTAGTGGGGTGATACAGTATTCGATTCGCTATATAATTCAAAATGAGTAGCCAGAGTTCAGGGGTTCCCAGCACAGAAATGCTAAAGAGGTGATGATCCCCACGCCCCGATGCAGGCGGTGTTGTACTGCACTCCATAGATACGCATGATTCTCAAGACAGAGCTGCCTCTGCCGATGGGAGCCTGCCTAGGGGCGCTCTATTCAGAGCAAGGCAGAGAGACACAAAAGGGCCAACTTCTGGGCGGCTCCCAGGCCCGCTTCCCAGCCCAGGTGCAGAGCGGGGAGCTGCCATGGCTTCAGCGGGCTCGGCCGGTTCTGTGTGTGGCCCCCGGGGAGCCGGGAGTCAGTGCCCCTGCCTCATTCGCTCGTTTTCCAGCCGCGTCTCTGAGTCCTGCTGCGTTTCCCACGGCGAGGCGCAGCCCATTCAGTGGAGTTTGAAAAATGGAGGCAGCAAACCCAAATCCCCTCCGAAGCCAGCATGTGAAATGGTCAGAGGCCGGGCAGCCTCTGCGTGGATCCAGCTGTCCGTGTGTGGACACACGCGTGTGGACACACGTGTGCACCCGCTTCCCCTCCACAGGCCCCTGACCCTCAGTGGGGCTGCTGTGGGTCTGTAGAGAGGGCATCACTGGATCCCCTCCTCCCTCCATCCCCACCCCTTGAAATCACCGTTCTCTTAGGTGACGTCCACCTCCCAGGCTAATTCATTCCATGGATGCAGAGCTGGGCCCTGGGGGCGGGGGTGGGGGTGGGGTGCAGCACAGCAGGGGTGCCAGGTTAGTCTTCCACAATCTTCAACCGCATTTCCCTGCAGGCCCAGGCGCTAACAGGGGATGGCTGGATTGTCAATCGCCCCTCTGGAACACCCTCTGGATCCCAGGCCCTGGGGCTGGCAGCCAAGGCCTCTCTCTGGGCCAGGGTCTGACGGGGCCAGGGAGCAGCGCCAAGGGCCTTCTCTGAGCAAAGGTGGAAGGCATTCCAACCCTTGCCTGCAACCCAGAATGGTGCCAGGCGTTAGGGGGCGGAGGCTCCTGGCCGAGGCCTGATGGGGCCCCTCCCCTTCAGCAGCCCACAGACACGGCTGCGCACTGCTCGAACCCACGCCCAACGCTGGCGCTAATTCTGTAGGCACAGGAACTCGCTCCAAATCCTCCGTGTGTGTCGGCCTTTCAAGTGTCTGAAGCTTGTTCTCATGTCCCCCTGAAGTCTCCACTGCCCCCCCCCCACTTCTTCCCATCGGTCCTCGCGTGTGCTGGGCGTGAA
Source organism: Lepus europaeus (assembly GCF_033115175.1). Lineage (NCBI taxonomy): Eukaryota > Metazoa > Chordata > Mammalia > Lagomorpha > Leporidae > Lepus > Lepus europaeus. The sequence continues at coordinate 180,462,793 of NC_084827.1, forward strand.
CTGTTCCCGTGATGCCCCGCCAGTGCCCTCCTGCGGCCCTGTGTTCCGCCTTGGCCGGACCCCTGGTTTGCGTTTTCCAGGGTGGAGCTGATCTGGACGTCACGGCCGGGGCCCGCCGGCCTTGCTGACCAGGGAAATGTGACGGTAGCTCGTGGGATCCTGCTGCCATCGGCAGAACCCGAGCTTCCTGCCACGCGTGCCGCGTCACCTCGTGTCCCTTTCACTCCCTACACATTTAGGTCATTTCTAACCCAAGCGTAAGCTGTCAAATGATCGCCATCAACTCTGCTGCTCTAGGTGGACCGGTCCTCTGGGTTCCAAGCCTTCCCGTTGACCCTGTATTGAGCTCTGTGCCCCCGAAACACAAGGTCACGTTCCAGCCCCTTGCCCCTGCGGGTGTGACCTTGTTTGGACACAGGGTCTCTCTAGTTGTCATCAAACGAAGAAACACGTCCCACTGGCTTAGGGTGGGACTTACCCTGATGACTGCTGTTCTCGGGAGAGGGAGCTTGGGCTCAGAGACAGACCCACTCAGGAGGAGCACCACGTGACAATGGAGGCAGACTGGAGTGATGTGGCCACAGCCCAGAGAGCCGTGGAGCCCTGGCACCCGCTGGATGCTAGCGGGAGGCAAGGAAGGCCCTGCCCCCAAAGTGGCTGTGGCCCCGTGGGCCCTGGGTCTTCCTGTTGTCAGTTGCCTGTCCTGTCTTCTGGCCTCCAGAACCGTGGGCGAATGGGTGACACCGCGTGTGCGGGTGGTGCTGTGTGAGAGCAGCCATGGAAACGAACATCACACGTGCTCGTGCCATCCGTCAGAGCTCCAAGTGGCCTCACCAGGAGGCTGCGGCCTGCACAGGACGGGGACATGACCAGGCTGCCACCCGTGCCCTGGAAGTGAGCCTGCCCCTCTGGTCAGGTGCCCGGGATTGGCGGGGCAGGGCTGTGGCAGCCAGGAGAGGGCACGGGGCGCCTTCCCAAAGTCAGACTCCGTGGGAGCGGCCCAGCAGGAGTCCCAGTGGTGGGGAGGACACTCTCAGGACATTGCGGGAGAGAAGGGCTGTGCAGAGAAAGGGACTTGAAACAAGATATTCCGGGGCAGCGGCGCCCCGGGACGCCTACGAAATCTGTGCCTGGATGCTCTCTCAGCCGTAGGAGTCTACGTTTTACACAGGCAGAATAGAACCGCTGGGCTGGACAGAGGCCCGGCTCAGGCCGCCTGCCTTCTCACGTGCACAGTGTCCCGACCTGCGGTCACCTCCCCTCTCTCCGGTCTGTGTATCACCACGCTGAAGTGCGTGCCACGGACACACAGTCCCAGATAGTCTTCAAAACACAGGTTCTGCGGTCAGATGCGCTTGGGAAGCATCACCTGCTACATTCGCTTCCTGGAGAGTCACGTGGCTCCTTAGAAAAGTACAAAAAGCTGCAGCAAATAAACCAGCGCAAGTGTGTGTAATCGGTGATTTATAAGCTTGTTCGCGCAAAGGCTCCTTTGTTATTTAATACCTACTGCTCCTGGAGGCTGCGCCTTGGGAACAGCTGCCGCGCGGTTTTCTCATGGATTAGGACGTCGCCTTTGTTCCCAGAGTCCTCCTGTACTCGCGCAGCTCCGTGGGCTGCAGGCAGCCGTGATCACCGTGGGCTGCGTGGGTGCCAGGCGGCGTCACTGTGTAACCTTTCTGAATCCAAGCAGACGCACGGAAGCAGAGGTCAAGGGCAATCCATGGACGAAGAGGTCTACGGGCGGTGATGGTTTTTCAAGAGGAAATAAGCAAAAACAGTTGAAGCTGGTACTGCAATCCTGAAATCCCGGCTTTCCCCGGCCAAGTAATTGCATTTGTGATATGTGAGGGGTTCAGTGCGCTGGGCTAACACGGCCCGCGAGGGTCTGAGAGGCCCCGCCTGCTCCGCCCTCTGAGCCCAAGGCTGGAGGCTCCCAGCTGTGTTCCTCGGTGGGTACCAGGGTCAGACGACTCTCATCCCACCTGGGGCCACTCAGTGGTTTCCTGCCCGGAGGAACCTGTTTGCTGCCTTCCCAGTCTTGCCCCCTCCTTCTTCACCTGTAGGCATCTGTGTGGCACAGTGGAGCTGGGGCCCTGTGAGCAGGTGGCGAGACCCGCCTTGCAGTGGGTCGGCCTGTGTGCTCCGTGCATCACTGAGGGGCGGCGTCAGCCCAGCCCAGGGGGGGCTGCACAAGGGGAGTTAGAAGCAGGAGGCCTGGCTGTGTGGATTGGGCCCCAGGGGAAGCAGCTGGGGGGGGGCAGGGAATGAGGAGGGGTGAGAGACAAAGCCACAGTCAAGCTGACAGGGAGCTCACCGTGGAGCCCGCGGGCACTGCCACTTCCACGTGCCATGTGGGAGCCACAGGGAAGGCTGGATTATGGGTCACGGGGCCACCTCTGAGCCTGAACTCACTTCCTGTGTGCTGTGGGGGTCTCTGCACCCCAGTTTCCCTGGGACATCACAGGGGCCAGCAAGGGTGAGGAGAACCTGGAACGCCCTCGGCATTGCAGGGGGGAGGCGGAATGGGGCCGCGGCGCAGGAGCGTGGTGGAGAATCACCCTATGACTCAGCGATTCCAGTACAGCTTGGGGTCCGCAGCTGATGGACAACCACACATGACTCAGCAATTCCACTCTTAGAACAAGGCGGGGTCTTCAGGTGAGCCAGCAGTTGGTAAACACCCGAGAGAAATGAAAGCCCAGATCTTAGCATCCATTCTATAGCAGCTTAACTCACAGCGCCCAGCAGCTGTGACAATCCAGACAGATCAATAGAACCCGGTCCATCTACACAGGGTGACGTCCTGACACATGCCGCAACACGAAATCCTGGACCTTGAAAACACGTTGCTCAGTGAAAGAAAGAAGCTGTCAGTACAGCCACAGCTGTGGGGTTCATTTACAGGAAGCACCCAGAACAGGCAGATCCACAAAGAGTCGATTCGGGCACGTGGTTCCTTTGTGGTAGGTGTGGTAGGTGTGGTAGGCAGAGGGCACAGCGGGTCCAGGATTTCTTCTGACAGGAGAGATGTCCAGAAATCAGTTGTGACCGAGGTCACAAACATCTGTAAGTAGACTAAGGAATGATGGAAGGGGACACCTGATGTGAGTCAGTCGTGCGGTAGCTGAATCTCAACAGAGCTGCTTTGGTTAAGATTTATTTTTATTTACTTGAAATGCAGAGTTACACAGAGAGGAGGAGAGACAGAGACCTTCCATTCGCTGGTTCACTTGCCAAATGGCTGGGCTGAGCCGAAGCCAGGAGCCAGGAGCTTCTTCCAGGTTTCCCATGCGGGTGCAGGGGCCCAAGCACCTGGGCCATCTTCTGCTGCTTTCCAGGCCACAGCAGAGAGCTGGATCAGAAGTGGAGCAGCCGGGACTCGAACTGGCGTCCATATGAAACACCAGCATCACAGGCAGAGGTTTAACCTGCTACACTGCAAGGCTGGATCCTAAAGCTGATTTTAAAAACAAACAAAACAGGGGCTGACACTGTGGCCTAGTGGGTCAAGCCACCACCTGCAGTGCCAGCATCCCACATGGGTGCCGGTTCAAGTCCTGGCTGCTCCACTTCCGATCTAGCTCCCTGCTGTGGCCTAGGAAAACAGTGGAAGATGGCCCAGGTCCTTGGGCCCCTGCACCCGCATGGGGGACCCAGAGGGAGCTCCTGGCTCCTGGCTTTGGATCAGTGCAGCTCCAATCATTGCAGCCATCTGGGGAGGGAACCAGCAGATGGAAAACCTCTCTCTCTCTCTCTCTCTCTCTCTCTCTCTGCCTTTCAAATAAATAAATCTTTTATAAAACAAGCAAAATGAAGAACTACTGTATCTGCAAAGTGTCCTCCAAGGACCAGAGCCTGTGTGGCTCCAGGAAGCCTGAGGGTGAGGAGATAAAGACCCCATCCCTTGGGAAAATATCCAGTCACTCGCACTTCAACAGTGTTTGCTTGACTCTGGGACAGACACTGCACACACACACAAGGAGCTCCAGGAGCCCAGTGTGAGCTGTCAGTGGTGCCCGGCAGGAAACAAGCGAGGAACACGGAGAACTCAGCCCGTGCACGGCGCGGTACAGGGAGCCGTGAGGACGCTGGTGCATGGCGCGGTGCAGGGAGCCGCGAGGACGCTGGTGCATGGCGCGGTGCAGGGAGCCGCGAGGACGCTGGTGCACGGCGCGGTGCAGGGAGCCGCGAGGACGCTGGTGCACGGCGTGGTGCAGGGAGCTGCGAGGACGCTGGTGCACAGCGCGGTGCAGGGAGCCGCGAGGACGCTGGTGCACGGCGTGGTGCAGGGAGTGGCGAGGACGCTGGGTCCTGGCTACAGCCCCAGGGGCCCTGGGACAGAGCAGCTCCTGGGCACTCCCGGGCAGGGCTCAGCTTCGTGCACAAGGCTGGAGTGGACGCGTCTCCTCTCGGGCCCTGGGCTTTCGGGTTGTGTGGGCAGTGACAGGAAAGCTGGGAGCCGTTCTCCAAGCCTCTGTCCCTGCCACCGTGGGCGGGGACGTGGTCTGTGGGGGAGCCGGGCGTTCTGCTCCCCGTGCCCAGCAAAGCCATGCCTTTTGGGAGGGGCATCTCAGGACAGGGAGAGCCCCCCCATCCGGGAAGACCCAGCACAGCACCCTGTGCCCTTTTGGACATGCTAAGTCTCCCTCAGCCCTCGAAGCCTGCACCACCGCTTCCCAGTCCTCCTGCCACCTTTTGACGTAGGCAGACACATCGTCTCCCCTCTGAAGACTGAAGGCTCCCCAGGGCGGGCACCTGTCCCTTCCTGAGGCTCCCACCGCGTGCCGTGTGGGTAGAGAGCTGCACATGTGATCACCGTGCTCGTGGTGCAGGGGCGCTGGAGGGCTGGCCATGATTTCTGTTTTCCTTTTTAACTACAGTTTGTGTGTGTTGCTAATCTAATCCTTAATTTAAAGAAATATTCAGACACTGAATACATTTGAAGGCACGGCCAATTCCCACACTGTCTGTACCAGAAAATATGTTATAGTTCCCCTTTCTCCTCCTTCCACCAAATGTTAGTCTTGTGTTCTTGCCTGGTTGGATTTCTTGTATGTTTGTTTGTTTTTCTGGCCAATTTTCTGTCAGTTCAAATTCAAGTTGTATTGGTATGGCTAATGGAGTCATGATGTCCTGTGCTTTGAGTACAAAGATGTCACTGATGGCTGCCAGTGGGACGTGCGCTGTGAGAGACTCCACTGGCTGGGGGATTATCTACACCAAGAGCCACAGGATATGGGTCACAGGTAGGAAGGTGAGAGAGTGGACTGGTCAGTGGCTGGCTGAACAGCTGACTGGATGAGGGGACTGATGATAATAGACGGACAGATGGGTGGATGGATGGAGAGGTGGGTGGCTGGGTGGGTAGATGGGTGGGTGAGTGGATGGTTGGATGGATGCTGGGTGAGGTAGATGGGTGAGTGAGTATATGAGCAGATGGATGGATGCATGGATGGGTGGATGAGTGAATGGGTGGGTGGATGGGTGAATGGGTGGGTGGATGGGTGAATGGGTGGGTGTATTCAATGGGTGGGTGTCAAAGGATGGGTGGATATGGCAGATGGGTGGCTGGATTGATGGGTAGATGGACGATTAGAAGAATGAATGGATAGATGGGTGGGTGGGTGGATGAGTAGATGGGTAGATGGATGGGTGGGTGAGTGGTTGAGTGGAGAGGGTAGAGGGATGGGTGAGTGGATGGGTGGATGGGTGGGTGGATGGATGGATGGATGGATGGGTGAATGGGTGGGTGTATTCAATGGGTGGGTGTATTCAATGGGTGGGTGGATATGGTAGATGGGTAAATGGATGGGTGGGTGAGTGGAGAGGGTAGAGGGATGGGTGAGTAGATGGGTGGATGGGTGGATGGGTGGGTGGATGCTGGGTGAGGTAGATGGGTGAGTGAGTATATGAGCGGACGGATGGATGCATGGATGGGTGGATGAGTGAATGGGTGGGTGGATGGGTGAATGGGTGGGTGTATTCAATGGGTGGGTGTATTCAATGGGTGGGTGGATATGGTAGATGGGTGGCTGGATTGATGGGTAGATGGACGATTAGATGAATGAATGGATAGATGGGTGGGTGGGTGGATGAGTAGATGGGTAAATGGATGGGTGGGAGAGTGGAGAGGGTAGAGGGATGGGTGAGTAGATGGGTGGATGGTTGGATGGATGGGTGGATGGGTGGGTGGATGGGTGGGTGGATGGGTGGGTGAGTGGATGGGTGGATGGGTGGGTGGATGGGTGGGTGGATGTCAGGCAGAAGGAAATTCTTAGAGCTAGAAGGGAGACATAAGCTCACATGACTCCTTTCCCTTGGAAACCATATTGTCTAGGAGCAACCATGTGTACACAGGAGTATGATAGTCTTGGTTTGAACCCAAGCTTTGCTGTTGCTTTTCTGATGCCGCTGGGTAAAGGACTTCATGTCTTTGAGAATCCACTTCCTTATCAGTGGGATCAACGTAAGTGGTTAGCTCCTGGGCTTCCCGTAGGGACCTCGGAAGGTCAGTAACAATATCTAGTACATTAGCAAGCCTCAGCAGCGATGGCTCTTAGCTTTCTCTTGCCTGTTGTTTGTTCCTGTTGAGTGAGGAATCATCAGAGAAGGTCGAGGGAACCACGTGAGTCTCTCCGTTGGTAAGATCCTGAGACGCGAGGTCCCTTCGACTCCCAGGTGGTGCCTCTCGGCTCTAACACGTGCCTCTCTGGGCCAAGACTCCTTGATGGCCAAGAACCAAGGGAAGCCAGCAGAGATCCAAGGGGCCGACCACACAGGACACAAGGAGGTACCAGCGTGCGTAGGAGAGAAGCGGGGGCAGGAAGTGTCTGCATTTGCTAGCCAGTATTTCTCAAGTGCAGCCACAGGCTCAACGCTGTTGGGAATTCAGTGACGAGGACAACAAAGTCCCAAGCCAGACAAAACCCCTTTCTTCATGAACTTGAGCGGAACTGGAGGGGTAGAAAGCACAAAAAGGAAGCAAAATGTGTGGACGTCGAATTGTGATAAATACTGAGAACAAAGAAGGGTGTGCGTGTGTGTGTGCATGAGTGTGTGTGAGTGTGTGTGCATGAGTGTGTGTGAGTGTGTGTGAGTGTGCGTGAGTGTGTGTGCGCATGAGTGTGTGTGTGTGCGTGCATGAGTGTGTGTGAGTGTGTGTGAGTGTGTGAGAGTGTGTGTGCGCATGAGTGTGTGTGAGTGTGTGAGTGTGTGCATGAGTGTGCGTGAGTGTGTGTGAGTGTGTGAGTGTGTGTGAGTGTGTGTGCATGAGTGTGTGAGTGTGTGAGTGTGTGTGAGTGTGTGTGTGCATGAGTGTGTGAGTGTGTGTGCGCATGAGTGTGTGTGAGTGTGTGTGCGTGAGTGTGTGAGTGTGTGCATGAGTGTGCATGAGTGTGTGTGAGTGTGTGTGCGTGAGTGTGTGAGTGTGTGTGCATGAGTGTGCATGAGTGTGTGTGAGTGTGTGAGTGTGTGTGAGTGTGTGTGCATGAGTGTGTGAGTGTGTGTGTGAGTGTGTGTGTGCATGAGTGTGTGTGTGTGCGCATGAGTGTGTGTGAGTGTGTGTGCGTGAGTGTGTGTGAGTGTGTGTGCATGAGTGTGTGTGAGTGTGTGTGAGAGTGTGTGTGAGGGTGTGTGCTTGAGTGTGTGTGTGCATGAGTGTGTTTGAGTGTGTGTGAGAGTGTGTGTGAGGGTGTGTGTTTGACTGTGTGTGAGTGTGTGTGTGCATGAGTGTGTGAGTGAGAGAGAGAGGGAGAGAGAGAAGACGTGATGGGGGCTGTGATAATAGACACAGTGGCCATGGAAAGGGAGGTGACGGAGGGCGCCCGGGAATCCGTGCAGGGGAGTATCTGGGCCGAGGGAACAGTGACGGAGGAGCCGGGAGGAGTTGGTGCGGCTGGAGAGCAGTGGTTTGCTCCTGGTTAGAGTTATGAACCCTGGAGATTTGAGTCTGATTAGAGTTATGAACCCTGGAGATTTGATTCTGGTTAGAGTTATGAACCCCGGTGCTATGCCCCCGTGCCCACGCCCAGCTGGATGCTGCTATGGGAGGAGCTATCTGAGTTCTCTGTCTCCCATGAAAGCCCGGAGGGCTCCCTGAGGAGGCTCCTGTACTTGAGTGCCTGGAAAGTGGGGTGGAACCCTCCTGGGGGGGTGAGGACCTTCCAGGGCTGGGAGGCTCTTGGTGTTCTTGTGAGCTGGGGACCGGCTGGGGAGGGGGCCGGGCCTGAGGAGAAAGGGTCCCTTGGCCTCTCCTGGGGACAGGCCCCATGCCCAAGGCAACCCCAGACACCCTGCAGGGTCACACCATCCCACACCTAGGGGCAAGGCCAGCGTTAGGAAGGAACTACAGCTCTGGAGGGGCAGTGAGACGGTCCAGGTGGGCACCCAAAGAGAAGCTGCCTCAGGAGAGAGGGTCCCTTGGCCTGCCCCACTCACAGACAGACAGTGGCAGGTGACATGAGAGGGGGCCGCTTCCTCCAAGCTGTCTCACTTGCCTTATTCCCTTGGGTGTCAACAAGTGCAAATGGCAGGTTCGATTCCCGGTCGGTCGTGTCTCTACTTCTTCGTGCTTTTTCAACAGATTTTACTGTACTTACTTACAACATCTTCATTAAAAAAATGAATTACAAGTTAAGAATTTTGGTTCAAAAACCTTTGAAACTCATGCACACGTGTTCCAAAATTTGTGAACAACGGGTATTATGAAAAAACAATGCATGGATTTCAAAATGGCTTGGGTCAAAGGAACTATCTCTTCATTCCATTTGCCAGGAGTCCCCTCGTCATCAGGGCTGAGTCTGAGAGCAGCGAGGGCTCCTGGCTGTGGTGTCTTTGCCAAACGAAATTCTGCAAAACGACCAAGTCCTGCGTGGGACGCGATGGCGCTGCCACGCCTCCCGGTTTCGCTTCAGTGACGGCTACATGCCTTTGCTTTTCCACGTTTCCGAGTCATTGTGTTTAATGATCTCTTGGAGGCAGCCTTTGGATGGATTTACTGTGCTCCGAATGTCTGCTCTGAGACCTCTCCAACAGCTCCAGCGCCAGGAGCGCCCGTGCCGTGGAGAGCCGTCCTGGCGCGGCCGCGTGGTTTGCTGGTGTTGAGGTGTTCCTTCTCTGCGCCCCGCCCTGCCCACCCCCTCAGGGAGCCTTCACACGTAGTTTCACAGAACGTCCCATGGGGGTCTGACCTGATTTTCTTTGGAAAGGTCTGGAGCTACCCACCCAAAGACGTTCCCCGAATCCGCTGGAAGTACAACTGCTCAGAGCCGTATTTTAGGGTAAAGAGTCAGTGTTGTACAGGATGTCAGCGAGACTGCACTGACCGGCCAGTGTGTTTGCATGAGGGTTCTCACCAGGCAGCCCCAGCAATGCCCCACCTTCCATTTGGAGAGCTGTGCACCCTGGGAGCTGAGGTAGAGCCATCGAGGAGCAGAGACAGAGCCACAGCAGCAGGGAGCGCTCGCCTCGCTCTCAGTCGGTGCCTCCGGCTTGGGAGGCTATGGGAGCAAACTCACACCCCAGTCCCACGGCGTGAACTCAGCTCAGGGAGCACTGTGACCCGGACTCAGCTAGGGAGCACTGTGACCCGGACTCAGCTCAGGGAGCACTGTGACCCGGACTCAGCTAGGGAGCACTGTGACCCGGACTCAGCTCAGGGAGCACTGTGACCCGGACTCAGCTAGGGAGCACTGTGACCCGGACTCAGCTAGGGAGCACTGTGACCCGGACTCAGCTCAGGGAGCACTGTGACCCGGACTCAGCTCAGGGAGCACTGTGACCCGGACTCAGCTAGGGAGCACTGTGACCCGAACTCAGCTAGGGAGCACTGTGACCCGGACTCAGCTAGGGAGCACTGTGACCCGGACTCAGCTCAGGGAGCACTGTGACCCGGACTCAGCTCAGGGAGCACTGTGACCCGAACTCAGCTAGGGAGCACTGTGACCCGAACTCAGCTAGGGAGCACTGTGACCCGGACTCAGCTCAGGGAGCACTGTGACCCGGACTCAGCTCAGGGAGCACTGTGACCCGAACTCAGCTAGGGAGCACTGTGACCCGGACTCAGCTAGGGAGCACTGTGACCCGGACTCAGCTCAGGGAGCACTGTGACCCGGACTCAGCTAGGGAGCACTGTGACCCGGACTCAGCTCAGGGAGCACTGTGACCCGAACTCAGCTAGGGAGCACTGTGACCCGAACTCAGCTAGGGAGCACTGTGACCCGAACTCAGCTAGGGAGCACTGTGACCCGGACTCAGCTCAGGGAGCACTGTGACCCGGACTCAGCTAGGGAGCACTGTGACCCGGACTCAGCTCAGGGAGCACTGTGACCCGGACTCAGCTCAGGGAGCAGCGTGACCCGGACTCAGCTCAGGGAGCACTGTGACCCGAACTCAGCTAGGGAGCACTGTGACCCGAACTCAGCTAGGGAGCACTGTGACCCGGACTCAGCTCAGGGAGCACTGTGACCCGGACTCAGCTCAGGGAGCACTGTGACCCGAACTCAGCTAGGGAGCACTGTGACCCGAACTCAGCTAGGGAGCACTGTGACCCGGACTCAGCTCAGGGAGCACTGTGACCCGGACTCAGCTCAGGGAGCACTGTGACCCGAACTCAGCTAGGGAGCACTGTGACCCGGACTCAGCTAGGGAGCACTGTGACCCGGACTCAGCTAGGGAGCACTGTGACCATGGTTATGCCGTGGACTAGGTGGTGGGAGGCTGGATGGCGGGATGGGAGGAGGTGGACCCAGGAGACTGGGAGCAGCAGAGAACACACTTGGTACAGAAAGGGCAGAGGCGGGGTCCCCCTCCAAACCCTGCGCTCTTTCTCACCGCCGAATACATCCGTCTGCACCCCAAAAGGTCAGCAGCGCACAGCAAAATGAGTCAGAAGTCAGGAATCCAGAAGGAGAAAGAAGAAAGTTTGTGCACCACATTGGGCAAAACATTTGGCGCGAGCGTGGGATTCCATCTGGGCGTCCCAGGAGATAGGGGCAAAGCAACGGGGAAAGATAGGTCACGGTTGCCACGCCCAGAAAGCTGGAAGTGTTCGCTTCCTTGGGGTTGACCAAATCTTTTCTGGCAGAGAATTGCTAGACTACAAATTCACATGGACATCAACCGCGGGGCATGGGCTCCCTTAACAAGGCCAATGATGTCGTAAGAAATCTAAGCGCTGCTTTCCTGCCGCAGTTATTTGCAATAAGCTTGGATGAAAGGCCGGGACGTGGCAAGGGAGTGCAACTTAGGAAAAAAATTCCTGGATGAGTTTAAATTGATGTGGTCTCAATGTGCAGCCTCTGATAGTCTAACGTGAGGTGAGATTAAATGTGAGAGGAGCGAGGGGGCTGGGTGGATGAAAGCCAAGGGTCTCTTCCTTAGCGAGGACTTGGGAAGGGTCTGAGAGCTGCCGGTCTCTGCGGCTGCTGGGGGCAGGTGTGTGCCCCCCGACTCCAGCCCTGGCTGTTAGTACTGCCGGGCGCCCTGCGGCGCTGAGTAGCCTGCAGTGCAGTGGCCCTGTGGACGGGGGGAGCCGTCCCAGGCAGAGCCTAAGGCTTCCTTCTAGAAGGATCTGTGGGACTGCTCTGACTTTAAGTCTGGTCCTCAGGGAGAACCCAGAGTCCCGGGCCCTGCAGAGTCCGGCGCAGGCGAGACGTTCCTGCATCGGCTTCTGTGTGAGCATCACCCGTTGTCCCGGGAGCCCTGAGTCGACCTCGGAGATGTCCGGGCCCAGCTCGCTGACTTGCCCGTGAACTCACTGAGCTTGGCCGAGTGTCTGCAGAGACAGTCAGTTTGGGGTTGACATAACTCAGTTGGAGCTGTTCTTCCTGGTTGTGGTTAGACCCTCTGAGGTCACTCCCGGTTCATGATTAGAAAAAACTGGGTCATCAGCAGAAAGAGATTTGTCTTCCTTCCGTGGCAGGTCGGGGGACACAGGCACAGTTCACAAGCTCTGCGGGGCCGTAGGGACCATGGGGACGTGCACTCCCGGCCGCGGACAGGAGGAGGAAACCCAGCTGCGCCCCGAGTCCCATCACCGTCTCTTCTCCTTTGCGTCACGATCTGGCCAAAGTCCCCGGAGCTGCAGCATCTTCTCCATCTTCCGTTGCCCTCCTCACCTCGGGTTTGTTGCTTCTGTCACTGAATGACAGCCCCCGGCTTCCTGGGCTGCGGACATCGGCAGAAAATCCAGCTACCGGATTCACTCCCAGGACCCTCAGGAAGAGCATGGAAGGAGAGTAACTGGAATGCCTTCTACAGACGCCAAGACGCTCCGCGAGAGTCGCCCTTCGCAAGGGCGCTGCGCCTCAGCTGCACTTCATTAGCCGGGAGATTTCTTACGCGCTTCACTCTGACCACAAGTATGAAGTCGCTGACCCTGGCCTGTTCTCCGGGAGAGAGCGAGCGAGCGAGGGAGCGTGTGTGCTGCTGAGTCAGCAGGCAGCTCCCCCCCCACCCCCCACCCCCGCCATGAAGCAAAAGAGAGGGTCCAGGTAGGTTTATCAGTGCTTTAACGAGGCTCGCAGATAGCTGTGTCCCTGCCAAGAGGAGCAAAAACACAGCGTACCGTGGCCAAAGACACAGAAGCCAGGCCATCGGGTCATTGAGGAAAGCCCAGCCCGCGGTTGCCAGGGAGGTACAGGGCGCTGCGGCTTGCTGTTGGGTCCCAGGCCATCCCCTTGCGGTTGTTGGTGTTTGCCCGGCGCCCGCCCATCATGGAGCTTTGGCAAGCTGCCTCGAGGCGTTAAGAAAGAACGGGGAACACCCCTGGGTGCCTGCGGCGGGGTGGGGGTGGCCTGTCAGCGTCTTGTCTTGTCATGGGTTGTTTCTGTGTGCAGAGGCTGGATTCTGCCCTCCCCACGTACACACACGCACACACACATGCACACACATGCAGGCGCCCGCATTTCTCACACGGGGTGCTCCCTGGAGCTGAGCTTCTGGAATGGAACTCTGCCTCTAAGCCACAATTACTGTTTTCCCTGCAGCTAAACATTTTATTCATCCCCCTGGGTGGTCTTCTGCAACATAATAGCTGAAAGAATGGGAGTGATTTGCAGAACTCGGGGACCTTATCAGGGAGGAGCAAACCGCTTCCTTCAGCCCAGGGCCGGGTGTTTGTTTCTAGAGCAGGCTGAAGCTCCATCCTTCAGGGCCAGGACAACATCTTCAAAGGCCGAGGTCGATTCCAGGGGGCGCGTGGGGGCCCGCATGCTTCTATTAGCTGCTTATGATTCCCCCTCCCCAGTGGGGAAGCCGAATACTGCTCAGGAGGAGGACTCCAGGACCTGGATCCACGACCCGGGGCATGCCGTCCTGGCCATGGCACCAGGGGGCAGGTGCAGGCGTCCCCGCCATGCCTGGGGGGGGGGGCTTCAGTTGGTGCTGGCAGCTTTGGGGGCTACACCTGTGCTCTCTGTTCTCCTCCAGAGCAGCAAAGGACGTGGTTTCGAGAACAAGCACGGCTTGGAATTGGTTGACCTTTTGTTGGACCCCCAAATGTTCCTGTGGGGTGAAACAACCAGGGTGGACACGATCCGGAGACGGAGGATGGCCGTCGACAGCGGAAGTGAGGTCACAGAACCTGAGAGGGAGGGGCAAGGCGCTGTGAGAGTGTGGCGCGTGGTCCCGCTCAGCGTGGGGGCTACCACGCACAGCCAGTGCCAACCTTTCAGAGTGGAACGCACCAGAACTCACAAGAGCCTACAGGACTCTGCCTCATAGCTGAATTCATTTCACTGCCGCCTCCGAGTGACGGAATTACGCCCAGCCGAGAGCATCTCGGGGCGCGTCCATCAGAGCAGGCAGGAGCGACTTTTCGACCCGGGGTCCGCTCTGGCCTTGCTCCGTACCCACCTGTGCCAGGAGCGAACTTTTGGAAGAGGAGGGCTGGGGTCCCGTTCACAACCCCTCAGCGAGGTCAGAGAGCGGCCTGCCCCCTGGGGACCCCCGAAATGCAGGCAGGCAGGCAGGCTCCAGCTCGTGGGGTCCCTGCCCGCACCCCCAAGACTGAGCGTGGCGAGCTGGATGCCACCAGCCCGTGGGCCCGTGTCGGGGTGGCCGAGCCCGGGAGACCCCTGGGCCAGCGTGCCAGCGCGGGCTGGGCTGGCTGGTGCTTTGTGTTTGCTTGCTGTTTCCATGGTTCTCTAACAGCAGGCCGCTGCGTGGGCTCCCCCGAATCACCCCGAGCTCCACGGACAGACGGGAAACCGTGAGCAGGGCGAGTCCTGGGCTGCCAGCGGCGGGAAGGGCATCGACTTTGCTTTCTGGTGAAGCCAGAGGGAGGGGGCACGGCAGAATCCCACCTCCCTGGGCGTCTGTGACCTTGAACCTCAGCCGCCCCGGCTGAGCCACGGATGGAGGGTGCAGGGGCCGGCAGCCAGGCGAGCACATGGACTCCAGCCGAGGCCCCGGGTGTTCTGGGGGAGGAGCCGTGAGGCAGGGGGGCAGCAGCATTCCCCCTTCCCCAGCAGTGGAGCTGCTCCAGGAGCCCCCAGACCCTGCGTCTTGGGGGCCACGTTTCACACCAGGCCTTGTGAAGCGCAGAACGTGCCACAACAGGGGAGAGCACGGGACTGTGGAGTCTCTGTTCTGGCACACACGCGGGCACGCGGCCACGGGCCTCGTGGGACACAGCCGCTGTTCCTCTGTGGGCTGGGTGTCGTCGAGAGTCTGAGTCATGGCCCGGCTGCCTTTGTCTCACCTCGGGGTGACGGCTGCCATGTGGAAGGTTCTGGAAGCAGCTTGCAAAGCCTCGCAGCGCTGGCCGAGAGGCCCGTGTCGCTTTCCCGTGCTCCTTGCTTGGGGCTCTCCAGCCTTGTGATTTTCACAGATTGCAAAGGTGGCTGGGATCCCAGGGGAAGCCCGGGTGTGCACTTTTGGCCTCCAAGGACCGTGTGCATCCCTCTTGACAGTGGGGCCTGGGCACCTGCAGGCGGCCTTGGCCAGGCTCATGGTGGGCTTGTCCCCAGGTGGGGCTGGGCCCTGAGCTCCTCGCCAGCACTGTGGTGCCCACGGCACCGTTGTCCGAGGATCTCCTCTGGGGCTGGATTTCCTGGCTGCTGTTTTGTCTGTTGTTTGTTTGTGTGTGTGTGTGTGTGTGACTCCATCTTCATTAAATCAATTCAGTGTTAAAAAATAAAAATTACCGGGGCTGGCACTGTGGCATAACAGTGCTGGCATCCCACATGGGCACCAGTTCGAGTCCCTGCTCCTCTACTTCAGATCCAGCTCTCTGCTATGGCCTGGGAAGGAAGGAGACGATGGCCCAAGTGCTTGGGCCCCTGAACCCACATGGGAGACCCGGAGGAAGCTCCTGGCTCCTGACTTCAGATCGGTGCAGCTCCGGCTGTT
Organism: Lepus europaeus; assembly: GCF_033115175.1. NCBI lineage: Eukaryota > Metazoa > Chordata > Mammalia > Lagomorpha > Leporidae > Lepus > Lepus europaeus. The sequence goes on from NC_084827.1 coordinate 180,478,147, forward strand.
GAGACCATCTGGGGAGTGAACCAGCGGATGCAAGAGCTCTCTCTCTCTCTCTCTCTCTCTGCCTCTGCCTCTCTATAACTCTGCCTTTCAAATAAATTAATTAATTAAAAAAATAAAATAAAAATTACTTTCAGCTTCATCAAATCTGGAAAAAATCATTCAGTTTATTAAAAAAAGCCCTTGTTATTGGCGAGAGTGAAAATTCGCTGACTCTGTCCCGCTCCGGCCTTGCGGCCTGGAAGACACGTGCGGTTCTAAGGTCAACGCCAACGGTGCCATGACCTCAAGACACAGGGAGTGTCCTTCCTTCTTATCCCATGGAGTGGACAGTGCGTGGCCTGAGGGGCCGGTGTCCTGGGGGAGAGGCGCAGGCCACCCAGCTCTCCCTCCAGAGCAGCGTTCGGGAACACAGAAGACAGGGCCGGTTAGCAGCGCCTCCTGGGACCTCACACTTCCTGAGTGAGGAGGCCCCAAGGAGCCAGAGTCCAGCTGTGAGCAGATGCTGGTGGCCACCATGTCCCCTGGAGGGACCGGCCCATCTGGGAGTCCAGCTGCTGGGTGGTGGGGCAGCTGGGGCTAATGAGGGTGTGGTGCTGCCCAAGGACCTCGTCTGGATCCTCAGGCCCCCCCCTGCCCCCATGTGCCCCTGTCTCTGAACACCAGGGTGCTGGCAGCTGCATCTGGGTAGACATGTTGCCTTGTGTGCCCCATCTACGGGAGCCCCTGCCAGAAATGTGGGGTGGGGCTGAGGCTGTGGGGGAGGGGTATCTGTTTTCATTTCCTATGTAGTGGCTGGATTGACCTTGAACTCAAGTCAGAAGGACACTTGCTGTCGTTGTCTCTGAAATGAAGAGGTTGGATAGGATTATTTCCAGGAAGCCAGCGAGGGCATGACTAATGAGGTGCAGGTGAGTCTGCAGGGGTGCGGACGGTCGCGGGCTGATGGGGACAGGGCCCTTGGGACAGGAGGCCCTCGGAAGGCCCTGGGAAGGTCCTGGGGGGCAGCCTGGGGCCCTAACAGGTGGACCTGCATGGGGAGCAGGGAAACACGAAGGAAGCAGCTCTGACCCCGACGATGGGCAAGTAAAAGGTGGCTGCCCACCCGCAGGTCCTAACGGTGGAAGCAGAAGTTGGCCCTTGGCTGGTTCGGTTTCTGTATTTTATTTTTTATTTATTCGAGAAGCAGAGAGGGAGAAAAAGAGAGAGGGAGAGCAATCTATCCACTAGTTCACTCCCCAAATGCCTGAAATAGCCAGGTTGGGACTGGGCCGGCCACAGGAGCAGGTGCTCAGTGCAGCTCCCTCATGTGGGTGGAGGAATCCGACTGCTCTCCGAGACTGGATCTGGGAGCAGCGTCGGAGGCGGGGATCCGAGCTGGCGTCCTCCATGCTGGCCGTTGGCATTCTGCCGTCGTTAAAAGAGCACTTATTATATCTCTGCACTATTACCCCCCGGATGATCCTCACCTCTAAGGGACCTAGAGGCTCTGCTTTGGCAAACAGGCCATCTGGGGGGTGGAGGACATTGTCGAATTCCCCCGAGACCTAGCAGGGGTGCCTGACCCCACCCCCCACCTGGTACAGCCCAGTACCACAGGGCTCTGAGGCCACTGCTAGCCAGCATCCCCAGGGAACAGCCAGGGGCCTGAAGCTGCCTAGGGCCAGGCTGAAGGGGCCACCACACTGTCCTCTGGGCCCTGTGAGCTCACCGTAGCCCAGGCCTGTGCCCAGCCCCCACACTGACATGGGTGTGGCAGGTGCACATCACCCAGGTGGGGACAGAATCTTTTCTCCCTGGCAGCGCTGCGTGCTGCTGAAGGAGCCTGGGAGCTGGCCCGGCCCCTCCTGGGTGCAGAGGGACTCCTTAGACCCCAGCCCGCACCCCCTCCCAGGCCCTGGTTCTGTCTTCCAGGCCACCAGCAAGAGGTGGCCGCCCGGCTCTCAGGTCCCATGGGCGTCGGGGGTCTTCTTTCCTGCGATGGGGGGTTAGTCTGGATGCTGGCTCGGCTTTTGCAGAAGCAGCCCCAGCTCTAGAGATGGGGGGGGTGCTGGGCAGTCACCCCCTCCCCCACCTCACTTTTTCTAGGGTTAATGCGGCGGTTTTGCCCCCTGGCGCGATTCAGTGGAGCAGACAGCAGTGGTCAGGAAACGTAGGTATTGACGAATCCCCTTTGGCTTCATTTCCTCTTGCAACCGAGCCCCTGCGCAGCCTTGGAGCCGGCCCAGCTAGAGCGGCTGCTTCATGTCCAGGGATCTGGGCTGCGTGCGTCCCCGCCCCTTCCCCCACCCCTCTGCTGAGCCCCACATATTTTAAAATCACAGGAGCTGAAGGCTGGAAAGGGTTTTGACAGCTCCCCCAGGCTGGAGTTAAACACTTCTCCTGTTGTGCTCACACGGAGCCAGAAAAGAGCGAGAGCCGTGTGGGTCCCCCAGGCAGGAGGCTCTGGAGGCAGCCGTGCTGGGCGGGCACCTGTGGCCAGGCCCCGGGCTGCTCCCTGCATCCTGGGGCCACCTCTAGCAGAATCCCAGGGCCCCTCTGTCCTCTGAGCAGGGCCCCTGCGCCAGGGTAAGTGACCAGGCTCCCGACCCCACACTGGAAAGAGCAGTGAGGTCCTGCACCGAGCCAGCGGCAAACTAGCCTTGACCCTGCAGCGGGTGATCAGCCACAAAACACTGTTCCGCGCCAGGCTTTCTTCATTTGCAGTGTGGGTTAACGGTGCCATTCCTTTGAGGTCTGGGGGCAGCCTGTTCTGAGGCGGGCGCCGGCGGACTGGTGGCCAACCGCGACATGGCGGTCACTGCCAGCTCCGCGGGGCTTCCGCAGGCGGCAGGAAGGCCGGCATCGCCATCACGCCGCTGGAGTTCGTGCACAATGGTGGGAAGGGTTTGCAAGAAGGAAGCCCTACCTGCCTGGGAATAATGAGACAGGAAGGGCTTCCCGGGCAGGGACTTTCACGGGGTCCCCAGCAGATCGCTGTCAGGCAGGAAGGAAACGGAATTCCCAGGAGCCCCCAGCAAAGGACAGAGGTGGCCGAGGGGCGGGAGGGAGCCGGGCGGCAGCTCAGCGCCACGTGGGAGGGCCTGGGTCTGAGTCCTGGCTGCTCTGCTTCTGGCCCAGCTCCCCACCAGCGTCCACACAGCAGGTGAAGGCCCCAGCACGTGGGCCCCTGCCTCCCAGGTGGGAGACCCGGATGGAGTCCCCAGCTCCTGGCTTCAGCCTGGCCCAGCCCTTGCTGTTGTGGGCATCTGGGGAATGAACTAGAGGATGGGAAATCTCTGTCTCTCTCTGCCTTTAGAGTAAACACAAATAAGTAAATTAAAAATTAAAAAAGAAGCAATGGGAAGCCTCTAAAGGCATTGAGCTCACACTTAATCCATGTATGTCTGGCTTGGGACCTCCAGTGGGTCCCAGGGGTCTCAGATGAGAGGCCAGTTGGGAGGCCGACAGGTGCAGGGGAGTGATGGGGTCAGGTTCCAGGACCAAGGGCAGAGGGAGGTGGGAAGCAGACTGAGGACAGGAGAGGGCTGGGGGCAAGAGAGGTCTGGGGGCAGGAAAGGGCTGGGGCAGGGGAGAGGGCTGGGGGCAGGGGAGAGGGCTGGGGGCGGGACACAGGACTGGGGACAGGACACAGGGCGGGGGGCAGGACACAGGGCTGGGGGTGGGACACAGAGGTTGGGGACAGGACACAGGGCTGGGGGTGGGACTCAGAAGCTGGGGGCAGGACACAGGGCTGGGGGCAAGACAAATGGCTGAGGGCAGGAGAGGGCTCAGGGCAGGACACAGGGCTGGTGGCTGGCTTGAGTGCTGGGGGCAGGACGCAAGGCTAGGCTTAGGACACAGGGCTGAGGGCAAGAGAGGGCTGGGGGTGGGACACAGGAGCTGGGGGCAGAACACAGGAGCTGGCTGGCGGCTGGCTTGAGTGCTGGGAGATGGCAGCAGGGAAAGCTGACAGCTCCCCTCCCTGGTGTCCCTGTGCCCTGGGCCCTTCTTCGAGGACCTCAGGAGTGTCATCTCTCAGCCACAGGAGGTGGGGACGTCCTCAGGCCCATTTGGAGATAGAAAAACCAAGGCTCAGAGAGATGACCCTCAACCCAGGCAGTGGGAGTCCCCCCACCCCACATTCAGGGAGGCAGGTGAGGTGGGGGCCGAGGAAGCCAGGGGGCCTCCCTGGAGGCGGGGCTGCTCCTCTGAGCGGAGCACTGCCCTGGGCAGGAACAGGGCTCAGCCACCTTTGTGTCTTGAAGGAATCTCAATTTCCATGGGTGGTTTCTCTTTCTCTGAACATGGGCCATTTGTTCATGTTTTTAAAACGCACAGTTAGGGCTGAAAATAAATAAATAAATAAATAAGTAAATGAATGAATGAAAGGAGGGAGCCAGCCTGAGTTGGTGACTTTTTGATTCTCTGCTGCTAAGATGTTCGGTGCTCTTCCCGAGAAGCAGGGGACCAGGTGAGAGGCCGGATCTGGTCAGGTGCTTGGCTGCAGCCTACAACCCACAGTTAAACAGAGGCTCTCCGGGTAGGGCCGTGGCACAGTGGCTGAGACGCCACTCGAGACGCCCACAGCCCATGTCGGGGAGCTGGGGTTCAAGACCCCGCTCCTCTTCCCATCTCCTGCTGATGGACACCCTGGGGGGCAGCAGGTGATGGCTCTGGGCTTGAGTCCCTGCCCCCTCCGTGTGGGAGACCGGGTGGAGCTCCCAGCTGCTGGCTTTGGTCTGGCCCAGCCCCAGCTGTTGCCGGCATCCAGGTATCCAGAGGGCAGATGGGAAATCTCTCTTTTCTCTCTCTCTCTCTCTCTCTCTCTCTCTCTCTCTCTCTCTCTCTCTCTCTCTCTCTCTCTCTCCCTTTCAAATACAGCTTTTGAGAAGAGCCTGGAGGAGAGGGAGAGGGGCAGGGGCCTTGGGGCCGGGCCTCGGGCTGAGAGTGAGCAGCTGTCTCCTGTGCTTCAGTGTGTGGCTGACTTGCCCTTTGTGCGACACCCCTCCCTGCCCCTCCCTGCCCCTCTCTGCCCCTCCCTGCCCCTCTCTGCCCTTCTCTGCCCCTTCCTGGGCTGTGAGCAGGCTCCCTGTGGGGTCTTGAGATGCTCCATTCATCGCAGAGAGTGAGCCAGTCCAGGGACCCGGCTGGGGCTTGGCTTCCGGGCCCTGTGACCTCGGGCTGAGCAGGAGGGCTCCAGGGACCTCGCTCTGCAGGTGGCCCCTGGGCTGGTGGCCGCTCCTGGCCTGAAACAGACTCGTGAGACGTTTGCTTTGGGCCATCCATGCGGTTGGAAGCGCTTGTCCACATTCCACGTTCGCTCCACTTCACGCACATGCGTCGGTTCCTTCTCCCCTTGGCTCTGCGTGATCTCCCACGGCTGCAGTGAGCTGTATGGAAGCGGCGTGGGCGCGCTGCTGGGGCCTCTCGCTCTCCAATCAGCCAGCGCCCTACCCCCTTCGGTCCCGCCCGTGGCTGGCCTTCCCCTCTCCCTTCCTCCAGCTCTCCGGACTTGGCAGGGAACTCAGCACTAGAACACTGCCCCCAAGGCCCCCGCCCTGCAGGGACATGACGGTGAACCAGTGATCCAAGGCCTCCTCCCAGGACAGCCTGCCCTGGCGTTGCTGCAGGTCCCCAGCTCTGCGGGCTTGTGCACGGCAGGCACTCTGCCTCCCTGGCCGGGCTTGGGCGACTCAGGGCTCCGCAGCCACTCCTGGACCCCACCTGGGCTCCTGGATTCTTAGTCTGCTGCTGCCTGCTCTGACCCTGGAGAGGACAAATCCTGAGCATTTTAGAATGAGCAGCCCCTAGCAGTGGGCGTGTCTGGATTCTGCACCTGGGAAAGCAATAAGAGGCATGAGGTCGCCTGGGGCTCCCGCCCCTCCGGAGCCCCCTGACTCCATGCCACGTGCAGTGCTCCCTCCCCAGCCAGCACCGGTTCCCAGGTTCCCATGGGACCTGCGCTGAGTCCCACCGCGAGGCTGTGTGCCCAGCAGGGTCTGGGCCAGCACGCGCTCCGCTCCTCGGCACAGCCCCCTCGCTTTCTCTCTCCTGCCTGCCCGCCCTGCCTGCCCACCCTTGGGCGTCACCCGGGTCCGCGCTGCCCCCTCTCTCGGGGACCGGCAGAGGCTGAGTCATGGATCAGACTTGCAAAGCCAGCAGGCCCAGGCTTGTTTATTTTGGGCTTGATGAGTCAATCATGTGGAACACATCGAAAGCCCCGCTGAAGCCAGCGCAGTGACATCTGTCCCTTCCCTGTGATCCGTCAGGAGGAGGAGAAGCTTTGGGGTACCGAGACAGACTCTGCCAGCAGGGACTCAGCGCCCCGCCTTCCTGCACGCCCTGGCCGGGGAAGGCCGGGTGTCCTCCCCGTGTCGGTCCTGGAGGGGTCCTGTTAGGAGGTCACAGGGCGCGCAGGTGCTTTCCCCTTCTAAGGCCCACGTCGAAACCGCTAGTGCCCGGTGTGCCTGCTCCCAGTGTCAGACGCTCTTGTTTCTTCATGAATGCGCCCACTGCCAATGTAAGCTGTCTTCCAAATGAGCGCTTTGTGCAAAGCTCAAAAAGTTTTGCCGAAACATAAATGGATTTTTTAATCCACTTTTCCTCGAACCTTGTGAAGGCCCCTTGTCCGCGTTGTAAGACGCGTTCTGAGACGTTCGAGTGTGGTGGGGTCTGTTGTCCCCGACACACAGCCCCTTCCTCTGCAAGCCAGCAGCAGCGACCACTCCTTCTCCTCCTCGAGTCTCTGTCGCCAGCCAGGAGAGGGGTTCTGCTTCCGCGGCCCGTGTGACTAGACTTAAGCCACCCGCGTGATTGAGCACAATTGATTACCATGGTAACAATGGTTGGTTTAGGACATCGCAATGATCTGTATGACATCACACTTGATTATGACATCACAATCATTGGCTTGTGGCGTCACAATGAGTGGGGTTATTTTAAAGACTTAATGATTTATTTTGCAAGTCAGTGTTACAGAGACGGAGGGGGAGACAGAGAGGCAACTAGATCTCCTAGCTGCTGGTTCATTCCCCATCTGGCTACAGTGCTCAGCGCCGGCCCAGGCTGAAGCCAGAAGCCAGAAGCCAGAAGCTTCATCCGGACCTCTGATATGGGTGGCCGGGGCCCAAGCACTTGGATCATCTTCCGCTGCTTGCCCAGGCCATGAGGAGGGAGCTGGATTGGAAGTGGAGCAGCCGGAGTCCACATGGGATGCTGGCGTCACAGGAGGTGGCTTTACCCGCTACACTTCAGCGCCGGCCCCACAGTGAGTGGTTTTTGATGTCACAATGACATCACGAAGGTTGGTCTATGACATCACACTCCTTGGTTTGTGTAACCTTAATCACCTTGAAGAGTCTGCCCATTGTACTTCCAATTTCCAGAACTAAGACAGGAAACAAAATCTTGCTAAAATCACACCGTGTTTCCAGCCCTGGCTAGTCACGTGAGCCCCACAGTTTTCTTAGTCGCTGTCTCCGGGGGCCCTCTCTTCCTCTGCCCAGCTCTGCAAAGGGTAGGGAGAGGCACCTTGGGGCAAGGCCCTGGCCTGCACATCCCATGCAGCAAAACACAGACCTGCCCAGCCAGAGCCTCCTCTTCTCTGCTAGTAACTGTTGGGTGCTTGTCCCGGCTTGGCGCCCTGCCAAGCACTGCACACACAGCACCCGTCTGTCCCCCGACAGCTCGGCGAGGCTGGCCTCATCAGGCACAGGCAGATGGCCAGCTCGTCCTGGGAGCCTGTCCCTGTCACGGGTCAGCCATGGAAGGAGTCCTTCCAGCCACACGTGGCAGGTGCCAGGTTCAGGCCTCTGCCTCCCTGTGCAGTGGAGGTGTTGGTGGCAATGGCTGGCTGGTGACTGCCCAGCGGCCCTCTTTGAGCTGGCCTCCTTCTAGCGACAAGCTGGATGCAGGGACCTGGTTTTCTGTGGCTTTCAGACCTTTGAGGGCAGCGTGGGTTTAGAAACCTTCCCAAACAAGCCACAGCAACTCTGGTCGAGAGTGGGGACAGTGCCTTGGGGAAGAGCAAGATGTGCTGGCCCCAGGGCCTACAGCAGCTTCCCGGGAGCTCTCAGCCTGCAGGATGGAGCCTGGGGGACCCTCTCTTTCCTGAGACCTTCCCCAGGCTCCTGGACCTCAGCAGGACGCTGTAATTCTCTCTGAGCAATGATTTATGCCACTCTACATTGCACATGAAAATGACAGGTGGCAGCTTACAGAGACACACAGAAGAATGGCGTCAATATGAGGTGGGGGCTGCATAGAGATGAGGAAGTGAAACCAGACGGAAGTGAGCACTGACAGCCCGGGGCCAATGGGGAGGCGCACCCACCTGGGCCCAGAAGTGCCGAGGTCACGCGTGACTGGAGTGTGTGAGTGCTGGTCACGTGTCCCAGCACAGGAGCCACACAACGCACCTGGCGTGGCACTGCTTTGCAGAGTCCAGCTCGTGTGCTCCCCGCATCTCTCCCTCTCTCCCTCTCCCTCTCCTCTCCCTCTCCCTCTCCCTCTCCCTCTCCCTCTCTCTCACACACACACACACGCTCACGCTCGCACACACACACACACACGCACACTGCTACTTCCCTGCTGCTTCAATCCTGGTGTGAACTGAGTGGCTGTTTCCCAACCTAGTTTCTTCACCCATTAACATGTCACAAACACTCCTCCAAGCCATTAGCTGTTTTTCTCAAACATCTCCCTTAATGGCTGTAGTATTAGCATTCCGTTTCATAGCTAGTCCATAATTTATGTCCCTAAATCCTGTCAAATTCTGTTGAGGTTGCTTCTCATTCTTTTCAAACCTGTAAATAACCCTGGACGAACAGCTCGGAGCTAAATCTCCAGAGACACATCCTCAGGGTCTACCTTCTGTGGGGCATTTCTGGGTTAAAAGGCAGAAGGGGCCAGTGCTGTGGTGTAGCGGGTCAAGCTGCCGCCTGCAGTGCCGGCATCCCATATGGGTGCTGGTTCGAGTCCCAGCTGCTCCACTTCTGATCCAGCTCTCTGCTATGGCCTGGGAAAGCAGTAGAAGATTGCCCAAGTGCTTGGGCCTCTGCACCCACGTGGGAGACCTGGAAGCAGCTCCTGGCTCCTGGTTTCAGATCAGCACAGCCTCTGGCTGTTGCAGCCATCTGGGGAGTGAACCAGCAGATGGAAGACCTCTCTCTCTCTCTCTCTCTCTCTCTCTCTTTCTCTCTCTCTGCCTCTCCTCTCTCTGTGTAACTCTTTCAAATAAAATAAATAAATCTTAAAAAAAGATTAAAGACATAAGGATTTGGAGCTTCTTGATGTGTATTGCTGCTGTTGAATCTTTGCAATAATTTAAGCTTATGTTTTATTTTTAAATAAGTTTAAACAAATGGAAAAGTGACAAGACTTGCACAAGGATTCTTGCCCCGTGTCACCTGGGGCGGTGCTGGAGCCAGGAGTTCCTCGCTGTGTGCTTCCTGCAAAACGCTGCTCTCCTGTCCGACCACGTGTGGTCACGGGCGTCAGGACACTACCGAGGACACGAGGCTGCTTTTTGAAAAAGATTTATTTATTTATTTATTTATTTATTTGAAAGTCAGAGTTACACAAACAGAGAGAGAGAGGGAGAGGCAGAGAGAGAGAGAGAGAGAGAGATCTTCCATCTGCTGGTTCAATCCCCAGATGGCTGCAATGGCTGGAGCTGTGGCAATCTGAAGCCAGGAGCCAGGAGCTTCCTCCAGGTCTCCCACGTAGGTGCAGGGGTCCAAGGACTTAGGCCATCTTCTACTGCTTTCCCAGGCCATAGCACGGAGCTGGATCAAAAGAGGAGCAGCCGGGACTTGAACCGGTGCCCATATGGGATGCTGGCTCTGCAGGGGGTGGCTTTACCCACTAAGTCACCGTGCCAGGCCCATGTGGCTGCTTTTGGTTCACACTCTCAGGGTGGACCAGTCGTGTCGGTGATGTCCTTTGGGTCAAGACGCTTCAGCCCAGGACCAAGGGTTGCATTTGCTTGGCCTGTCTCTTTAATCCTCCTTTCTAGAACAATTTCTTCACATTTCCTTTTCTTTCATGAACTTGACATTTCTGGATGTTGCAGGCTACTTATTATGGGATGTTACCTTCAGTTTTGTTTTGCTCGATGCTTCTTCAGGGTTGGACTGACGTCTGTCACTCGGACCTGGCAGGAACGGCAGACGAGGCCCCGTGGTCTCCTGACACGTCCCCAGGTGTCCGTCAGCCTTCTCTCCTGAAACACTGCCTGGCCCCTTTGTCCTCTGTGTTTCCTGAGGCGCCCGTGGGGGGCCGGCAGTGCAGGTGGCAGCTTTCCCGGAGTAGCTGAAGCTGGAGCGTGCATCCCACAATCTCCCGGCCACCCCAGATGTGTGCTGGGTGCTCCCAGATGCTCCCATGGGTGCCTTCAGCCGTTCCCACCTCCGTTTCTCCAGTTCCCTCAAGGGGAATGTCGCCAAGCGTCCCCGCCCCCAGGGTGGCCGTGAGCTCATTCTGTGGTCACTCCCCTGCCCCTTCCCGCCATCCCCTGTGCCACCAGCTCCCCAGGCACAGATGCCAACCGCATCACGCCCTCGGACACCTGTTGGAGGTCGTGCGCCACACCCACAGGGAGCGGAAGCTTCAGGCACAGGCACCGAGGAGTTAGCACTGTGTTCTCGCCTGGTGGAATTACACTAACTTCTTCTTCTGTCTCTTCAGTAGCGTTCCAGTGTTTTCAGGATTTTCAGGGGCGCCTGTTAGTTTTTCCAGAGCGCACACGTCCTGGCCCAGGTTAGCCTGTGGCTGGCTGGGAGTGAACCCTGTGTCGGTCTCTGCAGCCTCCCAATTACACGTCCCGGCAAAGCCTCGTGCCGGAGGTGTGGCTGAGGATGCACCTGCCCTGGCGGCATGCTGAGAGGACCAGGTAGGAGAGCCCCTCCCTGCAGCCCTCTTCCTGGGAAAGCACCCAGGACACGGCAGGGAGGGTCCCGGGAGTGCCCGTATGCCGGTGAGCGTGGCAGGCTGAGTTCAGAGGTGACGGCTGAGCCGGCCCCGCGTCGGCGCTTGCTGGCTTGGGGATGCCTGGTCCTGGGCTCTGCTCTACGGTCCTGTGAAGTCCGTGACTGCTGATTTTATGAGCGTCCGCTTAGACAGCGCCCTGGGCTCTGCTAAGCCGCTCTGCCTCCCAGACTTTATGTGCTGACAACCAGTGTCATTCGCCTCCCCCTGCCCGGCTCTGGGCTGTTAATCCCTCTGGCCTGCATGTGCTTAAATCTGTCGTATTGCGCGTTTTCTCCAGACAGGGCCCACCTCCCTGGGCCTAGCCGTGGGGCCGGATCAGTCAGGTCCAGTGACAGGGGTTTTAAACGTGTCCATCTTACGAAAGAACAGTCCCAAAGCCTTAAACCTGTTCCCATCAACAGTCTTTGAAGGCCATTTAATGACAAAACCCAGTCAACAGCACCAGAGCTGGAGTGATAGGGGACCACCCTGGACCAGAAAGATTGGTTTTAAAGGGGGCTGAAGCCAGGAGCCAGGAGCTTCATCCAGGTCTCCCACGTGGGTGCAGAGGCCCAAGCACTTGGACCATCGTCTGTTGTTTTTCCCAGGCTGTTAGCAGGGGGCTGGATCAGCAGTGGAGCAGCCGGGACATGAACAGGCGCCCATATGGGATGCTGGCACTGCAGGTGTGGCTTTACCCATCACACCGCGGCACCGGCTGCATAGCCCTCTTTTCTTAATAAACCCGCCAGCCTCAGGGGCTCTGGTCCTGTAGCAGAGAACAGGCCCACACACCTGACTGCGAAGGAGGAGGGGCCTCTCGGAAGGTGTCGGGAGCTGACACGGGGACTCCCCGGATGGGAGTGCTGCCAGTGGAGAGAGGCAGCGTCCATGGCCACGAAGCAAGCAGGAGCCCCCGGCTCTGCAGAGACGACCCAAGGACACATCTGCTGGCAACGGGACCAGGCTTGCCGATTCTGCTGTCACCACCACGCTGTGCAATGGCAACAGGGTCCCATGTGGGGGATGGCACGTGGGCACCGTGCCGCCGCCCGCAGATGGGCGGGTCTCTTCCAATGACAGCCTGTGGCAGTGCTGTCATCTCCCAAGAACCCTGCATCCTCCTCTGGGGGCCACATGCCATCGCCACCCTCCAATCTGCTCATCGGCTGTGGCCTCAGGGTCTGTGGCCGCCCCAGGCCAGTGCGTCTGACCCAGAGCCTCCCTGTGGCTGCCAGGCTGCCCGGCAGGGTGGAGACAGCCTTGTGGAAACAGCTGTGGCTCATGCCACCCTACTGGATGGATGGCATGTCCCCAGTCCAGACGTTCTCTTCCCTGTGTGCACCACAATGCAAGGTCGAGCGGGGTGCTGGTGGGGGGCGGGGTGCAGGGGGCCCATTCCTGTCTGTAGCCACAGCTGCTGGAGCTCCGTGTCCCGTGTGCCGTGTGTCACGAGCGTCCTTCCAACCCTGCACTTGCTGAGGGGAGGTGATGCTCAGGGCGGCCATGGGGAAAGTACAGAAAAGTCAAAGTCACAGGGCAAGCAGAGTTGGTCTCGGTCCCTATCTTGTCACCTCTCCCCCAAGGCGTCATTCTTCACAGAGGAGTTCCTCAGAGGTGCCCCGGGATCGTGTGACACTCCAGACCCGGATTCTGGAGGCTTGGGGCGGGGGGCAGGGCTCCAGGAGTCTGGGTTCCAGGTGATGCTGGTGCGGCTGGTCCAGGGGGACCCCCATCTCTGAGCAGAAGGACGAGAGCTCAGGCTTGGGGCCCAGAGGCTGCTTTACCACGCGTGAGGGCTGTGGAGCAGATTGTTGGACCTTCCCGGGGACTCAGTTTTCTCATCTATAAATTGGGAACAGTACCGACCCCAGAGAGATTTTGAAAAGAATGAATGAAATAAACCCTGCCGAGTTCCACCTGTTAACCGGACACACAGCAAGCGTTGGACAAATTGTAACTAACTTGAAAATAAAGCAAACACTTCCGTAGACATGTGACCGTGTGGTAGGCAGCTGAGAGTCCCGGGCTGTTTCACTCCACATCATATGGTGAGCATTTTTCCAACACTGAAAATGATCAGCAAACAAATTTCAGTACCTGGGTTTTCACAGCTCCCGCTGTGTTGATGGCCCTTAACTGACGTGAGCATTTAAGGTGGCGACAAAATTGCTTTCTTATGTGTTTGTGCTAATCCAACAAGAGCCTCTGAACATAGTAGCTATTTTCTGAGAGTTCGCAGTTTAATAAAAGCCCATTTGACTTCTTGAAAGCAGGGATTCCAGAAAGAACAGCTGGAGCACCTTGCAGGCTCTAAGGCAAGGGTCTGCTCGCCATCTTTGCCAGCAGCTTTGGGGGCTACATCCCCAAGGAGGAGGGGGTGGCTGTGGCCTCTCCTCACTTCCTCCCGCACGGGCACCCAGAAGCCTCCTTGCTGCCAGGACTGGCAACAGCTCTGGTGAGAGGTGTTCAGGGGCTGCGGGGGGAAGCCAAGCTGCCAGACCTCAACCTCCCTCCCCACAGGGGTGTCCAAATGACACCTTCACCTTTTAATCAACTCACAATGTGAGCTATTTATTGGCGGAGACAGAGACAAAGAAGGAGAGGGAGGGAGAGAGAGAACATTCCAGTGTGCTGATTTATTCCCCAAATGCGTTCAGGAGCTGGGGCTGGGCAGGTTGGGACCAGAAGCCACTCAGCTCAGGCCTCGTATGTGGATGGCAGGGACCCAGCTACATGAGCCACCAGTGCTGCCCCCAGGGTGTGGGGCGGAGCTGGGACGTGAGCGCAGGCACAGCAATGCGTGACACAGGCGTCTTAGCCTCTACATCCTCCCCGGTGGGTGGAGCAAGACTTGCGCTCCCCAAGCTCATGCAAGATCTTCAAGCTCTGAAGACTTGATGGGTTTCGCAGGGAGACTTCGTCTAATTCACACGTGGGACAGGGAGTCTGGAGGGAGGTCTTCAGATCATGGGAAGCAGAGGGTAGGAACCGCGAGAGGGTGGGTTAGGTGAGTTCAGGGCCGCCTGGCCGTCCACTCTGCTTCCTGGCTCGCGTGTGTTGGTTCCTCTGCACCTGCCATGCCCAGCTCCCGCCAGATGCCGGGCTCTGGGACCTCCCTGTCCTGAGCAGTAAGTGCCACGCTGTGAGCGGAAATAACCCCTTTCTTCCCCACGCAGCTCCTCTCTCGTGTTTTTTTTTTTTTTTTTTTTTTTTTTTTTTTGACAGGCAGAGTGGACAGTAGAGAGAGACAGAGAGAAAGGTCTTCCTTTTGCCGTTGGTTCACCCCCAATGGCCGCACCGCGCTGATCCGATGGCAGGAGCCAGGTGCTTCTCCTGGTCTCCCATGGGGTGCAGGGCCCAAGCACTTGGGCCATCCTCCACTGCACTCCTGGCCACAGCAGAGAGCTGGCCTGGAAGAGGGGCAACCGGGACAGGATCAGTGCCCCGACCGGGACTAGAACCTGGTGTGCCGGCGCCGCAAGGCGGAGGATTAGCCTAGTGAGCCGCGGCGCTGGCCTCTCTCTCGTGTTTTAATTAAGGTGGCAAAAGTGAATCCATCCAGAAAACTGGTGCCAAGAAGTGGGCTTGTTAGTGAAGATGCCACAGAGCCTTTGGGATTGGTTTGTTGGAAACGTTTGGGAGAATTCGGAGGAGGCTGGCTGAGCGTCACGGGGGGCCTGGTGGGGCTCAGAGGGCCAGCGTGCTGGCAGAAATGTGGATGGCGGGGTTCCGGTGGAAATGAGGAGCCCGCTGGGCCCTGGACTGAAGTCCGCCATGGGCACAGGGTGGCGGGGACCCTTGCTGCACCCACTGCAGCCGGAGGCCGGATGGAAAGACGGTGGACCGGGCCGAGGACATCACAAGGCAGCCAGGTGCCTGCAGCACGGGTGGGGTCGGTCCCTTGAAGCAAGCTGTACAGTGAGAAGCAAGAGCCCAAGGCGACAGAGCAGAAACACTCGGGAAGTTTGCAGCGTGGCCAGAGACGGGATGAAGAGAAAGCTGTGTGCTTGGGACAGGAACATGCCACAGAGAAACTGCTTGCTAAAGAGGTAAGTCCAGGCAAAGGGGAGCCTGTGTCACGGAGAAAGAGAGGAGAAAGACCCTGAAGGCGCTCCCATTTCCCTGCCATGGACCCGCCCATCACTGTCTCATCAGAGGCCTGCAGGTGCACACTGGCTTCAAAGACCGGGCAGGGCAGAGCCCTTTCGTGAGGAAGCTCCAGGGCGGGCTCCTGCAGGAGGCAGGCCTGGGCTTTATCCGCGTCCTGCTGGCTTTCCTGGTATGTGGAAGGCTAGAGTGGGGGCTGGCACTGTGGCTCAGAGGGTTAAGTCCTCATCTGGGACAACAGCATCCTGTGTGGGTGGTGGTTCGAGTCCCAGCAGCTCCACTTCTGATCCAACTCCCTGCTAATGTGCCTGGGAAAGCAATAGAAGATGGGCCAAGTGCTTGGGCCTCTGCACCCACGTGGGAGGCGGGAAGAAGCTCCTGGCTCCTGGCTTCACATTGGCACAGCCTTGGCTGTTGTGGCCATTTAGGGGGTGAACCAGCAGATGGAAGATCTCTGTGAGTATGTGTGTGTGTGTGTGTAACTCTTTCAAATAAATGAATAAAGTTTTTTTTAAAAAAAAAAAAGAAGAAGGCAAGCATCGTGGGTCACGGCAGCTTCCACTGAGATTTCAAGGGAAAGCCTGGGGAAGCCTGCGAAGCCAGGCAGGGCGGTGCTGCCCGGCTGGAGCCCTCGCGTGGAGCAACATACAGGAAGTGTTACCGGTCGCGCAGGGAAGGGCGGCTGCCGGAGCGAGTTTCGTGAGTTCTTTTTCTCAGCTCGGTAGAGAAATAAAAAGCCAGGAAACAATTTGCAAAGAAGTGGGAGCCTTCACCTGCTTGGCAGGCCCAGTACAGCACCTGCAGGAAGTGCCCTGGGTTATACAGGCGTTGCTGACTTCTCATTGGGCCATCTGTGGGGGTGCCCATGGACAGGGGGGTTTCACAGGCTGTATGCTGATTGGCTTGGGGCTCATGGAGATAGCAGGGGGCTCTTGGAGACAGTCTGATTCTCCTTAGGGGCTCAGCCCCCTCCCCTGCTAGCTCTGGGTGGAAGATTCCAGCTACCTTGAACGTGAAAGCACGAGGTCACACGTGCAGTACAGGAAGCTGTGATGGGGGTGATGCCCGCAGGTCTGGAGACAGGCGTTCCAGCCACAGCTGCAGCCTGCTTCGAAGGACATTCTACCTACATCAGAGGGGGCCCCCAGCCCCCCAGCCCCAGCGGTTGGCCTTAGGAAGCTGGGCCAGTAGATCTGCAGTGAAACCCCCAGTCGTGGGAGTGCCAGCAACGTAAGACACCCACCAGGAACGGCGGTGAGCAGTGTGGCAGGCCAGCCTGGGGGACCTGCAGATGTCAGCTCAGTCACGTGGGGAAGCACCAGCACCGTGGCAGAGGCACGGAGTCCTCCGTCTAGACGCCAGAGGGTGTTTCAGAGGAGCTGGGGGCCCTGGCCGAGGTCGGGTCACGGGCAGCGTCACGGCAGGGAGACCCCACCAGGGCCACATGTGCTGGGGCTGCGGAGGTGAGACCATAGCCCGTGAGAAGTGGAGCCAAGCTGTAGGGGTGTGGCTGCCCGAGTATTGGGAGCCCAGCGCCCAGCAGAGTGGATGCCGGACATACGGCGTTAGGGACTTAACTGTGCTCTGCTGGTTTCGCCCGGCTGGTCGCTTCTGCTTCCTCGTCTCTCCCGATTGCCATGGAAATGGATAACCTCTTCTGGCCTCACCTTAGTACCTTGCAAGTGAGTAACTTAGCTTGCGTGGTGCAGGTTCACAGCTGAGAGAGTTTGCTTTGAGTCTCGGATGAGATTATATACTCTGCACTTCTAAATTAACGTTGGGCTGAGCCAGGACTTGGGGACCTCCGGGCTGGATGCTTGCACGTTGTGTGTGAGAACCTGAGTTTGGGGGCCCAGGGGAGGGAGGGATAATATGGGCGAAACCGAGTTTGTCTTCCCACACTCAAGGACTCAGTCTCCGTGTTAGGTTGGCGGACTGAGGTTGCAGACTTGATCCAGGGCATCTGAGAGCGGATTGGGGAGGAGGCCTTTGGGTCCCTGGGGGCTGGTTCTCGCAAGCAGGTGGATTATTTGGGTTCAGGTGCCACCCAGCTGTTCACTCTGCTTCCCGGCTCACCGTGTGCTGGTTCCTCCACGCCCACCTTGACAAGCGTGCACCAGACACCAGCCCGTGGGGCCGCCTGACCCTCAACTGTAACCTCGAAACCGCAGCTGAAATAAACCCGCTACTCCCCAGGGAGCTCCTTCAGGTGGATGAATAAATGCACCTTATACCTTAACCTCTTCCACGCCTGTCACTCACTATTCGCTCCCCGCCATCTCCCTCCATCTCCAACATCCACAGGAAAAGCTGAGACCCTCAAACTGCCCGACAGGACGGCTCCTCCCGGTGCCCTGTCCGTGCGGGGGCCCCGCCCGTGCAGGGACGCTGCTCAGGGATGGAGCCGCACTTTTGGTTTCCTGGGGCGAGGATCCTAAGCCTTGCTCGGGTCTACGGTGCATCTCTGCCTAGGCTCCTGCCTGGGGGAAGAGATCTTTGGCTTCTGCTTCTCAGACCTGAGTGGTTGCCAGCTGTAGTGGACTCGCGACTCACTCAGCTACCCCGAGGCTCTTTTCTCCCTCTCCCTCTCCCTCTTTCCCTCCCCCTCCCACTCCCCCTCCCTCTCCTCTCCCTCTCTCCTCCCCCTCCCTCTCCCCTCCCCCTCCCTCTCCCTCTCCCCCTTCTCCCTCCCTCTTTCCCTCCCTCTCTCCCTCCTTCCCTCCCTCCCTCTTCCCTCCCTTCCTCCCTCCCTCTCCCTCTCCCTCTCCCTCTCCCTTCCCCTTCTCTCTCTCTCTCCCCCTCCCCTCCCTCTCCCTCACCCCCCCTTCCCTCCCTCCCTGCCTGCCTTCTTTACACACTGGGTGCCCTGGGGCTGTGCACAGCCAGCATCTATAAGCGCACAGGGCTTTACCTTGCAGTGGGTGCAGGTTCGTTTGAACAAATCTAAATGATACAAAATTACAGTTGCAATGGAAGGCTCCTCTCCACAGCAGAATCCACTACGGTGGGTGTTCTGGGAGCTCCTGGCTGTCCTTGGTAGCTTTACCCCAATTGCAGAAATGTGAGATGTTTCTTCGGTGGCTGTGATGCGCATGCACCACGCCATGATTTTCTACATCCAAGGAATATGCAGGCCAAGCCCCGGGAGCTTAGACTGAGGCACGCACCTGCGCTGCTGGACAGGGTCCACCCCCGTGGGCACACGAGGGCCATCAGTGGTGGCTGTGTGTGCCAATGGTCATTTCCCATAGCCACCAAGTACAGGCACCGCGCCTGACCAGGACGTGGTGGACCCTGTTCCATTTTGTCACTGCTCAGCCGATCATCTGACCACCCCGAATCCAGCTCTATCCAGACCAGTGCTTGTCTCCCGAGACCTCCTCGGTGGAGAGAGTGACAGCTGTTCGCAGGCTCACACGGATGTTAGCTCCTGGACCTGCCGGCTGTCCCCGCAGTCACAGAGGTGCCCACGCTGCCAGCGGCCTAGAGTGCTTCTCACAGGCAGGCCGTCCACCTGCCTGCCGCGGTAGCTGTGTGTAAGGCCAGGTTTTCAGAAGCGTGGCCCAAAGCATCCTTAAAACCAGTGTGCGTGAGCAGACGTTCCTCACAGTGGTCTACATCCCACACCTGAATGCCCGGGCTCCAGTCCCACATCTGCCCCCATTCCCACTTCCGGCTCATGTGCTAATACATAGCTCCTGATTCCAGGGAGAGGGAGGGGGTGAGTGAGGGGGAGAGGGAGAGGGAGAGGAAGAGAGAGAGGGAGAGGGAGAGGGAGAGGGAGGAGAGAGGGAGAGGGGGAGAGGGGGAGGGAGGAGAGGGGGAGAGGGGGAGGGAGAGGGGGAGGGAGAAGGGGAGGGAGAAGGGGAGGGAGAGGGAGGAGAGAGAGAGGGAGAGGGGGAGGGAGAAGGGGAGGGGGAGAGAGAGGAAGGAGAGGGAGAGGGAGAGGGAGAGGGAGAGGGAGAGGGAGAGGGAGAGGGAGAGGGAGAGGGAGAGGGAGAGGGAGGTCTTCCATCTATCCACTGATCCATTTTCCAAATGGCTGCCAAAGCCAGGGCTGGGCCAGGCCAAAGCCAGGAGCCTGGAGCTTCTTCCAGGTCTCCCATGGGGGTGCAGGGGCCCAAGTGTTCAGGCCATCTGTTGCTTTCCCAGGTGCATTAGTGGAGAGTTGGATCAGAAGTGGAGCGCCTGGGACTCGAACCGGTGCCCATATGGGATGCCGGCACTGCAGGCGCTGGCCTTATGTGCCACGCCACAGCGCCAGCCTCATCAATTTCCAGTTTTGATCATATTTAGGTGTGTATTTTGATAGTGTTAAATATGTCACATTTTTGTGCAACCATCACCACCATCCATCTCCATAACATTTCCGTCTTTCCAAACTGAATTCCATCCCCATTAAACCCTAACTCCCCGCAGCCCCTGGTAACCACCATTCCACTCTGTCTCTGCGCTGGGCTCCCTAGGGTCCTCATTTAAGTGGAATCAGACAGTTTTTTCTGTTGTGTCTGGCTTATTTCACTCGGCGTACTGCTGCCAAGGCTCATTCGTGTTCCAGCAGGTGCCAGAATTTACTTCCTTTTTCAGGCGGAATGATGTCCCGTTAGACCCTGCTTTGTTTATCCATTTATCCATCAGTGGACACAAATCGCATCCACATTAGCTTTTGTGACTAATGCCGCGGCGAACATTGCCGTAGGAGTCTCTCCTCTGAGATCCTCTGCGTCTATACTCAGAGGTGTAACTGTTGGATCACAGCAATTCAATGGTTAATTTTGTGTTTTTCCATCATTCTTGCCAACATTTTTTATTTTCTTTCTTTTGTCGGGATGTTTGATATCTCACTGTGGTTTTGACTTCTGTTGCCTTAATGGTTTTGGAGGTGAAACGTGCTTTCGTGTGCTTATTGGCTATTTATGTATCTTCTCTGGAGAATGGTCGAGTCAAGTCCTTTGCCCAATTTTTTTTTTTTTGGACAGTCAGAGTGGACAGTGAGAGAGAGAGACAGAGAAAGGTCTTCCTTTTTGCCGTTGGTTCACCTTCCAAAGGCTGCTGCGGCCAGCGCATCGCGCTGATCCGAAGCCAGGAGCCAGGTGCTTCTCCTGGTCTCCCATGCGGGTGCAGGGCCCAAGCACTTGGGCCATCCTCCACTGCCTTCCCGGGCCACAGCAGAGAGCTGGCCTGGAAGAGGAGCAACCGGGACAGAATCCGGCGCCCCGACCGGGACTAGAACCCAGGGTGCTGGCGCCGCAGGTGAAGGATTAGCCTAGTGAGCCATGGCGCCGGCCCCCATCATTGCCTTTTGGGAAGTGTACTTTGCACACGGTTCCACTTCTGTGGAAGCAGGAATTCTGTCCTAGACTGAGACTCCAGTTCCGAAATTCATCTTAGTCCCTAGACCAGGAGCCTTCTCTTCCCGCTGACGTAGCCAGGGCTCCTGGCGGACACACTGACGGCTCCCGGTGTGGCTCCCGGTGTCTCCACTTGCCGCACGCTCCCTCACGCCACAGCCTCTTTCCTCCTATGGCCTCCAGCTGGCGCCACAGCTAGGATTGAATCCGCACCTCCGACATCTCCCTGAAGCCACACCCCGAGTCCGAGGCAGCTTAGAGAGCCCAGGGGGCCCGGCCGGCGCCCAGGCCGGGGACTCACACATCCAGCATGGCTCGAGTGACGTACAACTTGGGCTCCTGTCTGTCTTCACAGCCACCTCTGAGGACCTCGCTCGTGGTCGACAGCTCCCACAGTCCCACGCCCTGGCCTCAAAGTGGCCACTTCTAGAACATCAGTGCCATTTCTAGAAAATTCTCTCCATCCCCTGGCCCTGACGCGGGTCACATCCCGCTACCTCTCCCCCGAGGACGCCCTGCGTGTCTGCCTGCCCCTGGTTTCTACCTCCCGCTGACCTGTCCACCATCACAATCCCCCCCGCCCTGCTAAGAGCCCCACAGCCAGCTCTGGCTTTAGCCTTGAACTGCTAAGCTTCTGGGTTGTTTCTTTGTTACCCATATACCAAGACAGGTGTGGGCGCCTGCCCCGGGCACAGAGAGAGGCGATGAAACACGTCCTCCACTCCACGGGTGGGAGAAGGGGTCTGGAGGTGAAACCAGGATGAGCAAAGCCATCTCTGTCCACACGCTCAGCTCGGCCAGCAGCCAGCGGACCCCATCCCTACAGCATCAGCTCTGCTCGGTTTGTTTCCTTTCTGAGATACAAAACCACTTTGCAGCTAACGTTCAAACAAATTAGAACCCAAAAGCACCCAGGCTCCAGCCTGCGACCGAGATGGCCACCGCTGGGTTGCGGCGAGTTCCTGGCTGTGTGCGATGGGGCGGGTGGCCTGGGGAGGCGCGAGAGCAGGTCTTGGGGCGAGCAGCAAACCCAGTTAGCTAGAGCCACGTTGCTCGCTGAGCCGTCTGCCCAGCCAAGGCTCTGCCTGCCTCATCTTTTGAATGAATGCAGAAGCAGCGCACTTAGAAGTTGTTTCTGCTGTGTGGATGTCCCCGTGTTGCTATCTAACCTTGCGAGGAAGAAAACGGTGCCACGCCTTAGTGGCTTAACCAGATTTCCTGCTTTGGCTGTTCCATTTGATCCGTTCATATGCGGACTGCAAGGGATTGTGCTGTCAGAAAACCAAGCCCTTCTGCTGTAGCACGAAGGAATTTTGCTTTTCCTAGTTCCTGCGTTCAAACAAACACAAAGCGTGCAGGCTGCCACAGAGATACTGAGCGGAAGGAGCTGTTTATGGGACAAGAACATTCCCCTCATTTCCCCTGTCTCATTATTTATTCCACCATCTTCCAGCGCGCCAGAGCAGTTGTTTCCTGGAATCCGTGCGGGTTTAGGATTCCGGGGACAAATATGCTTGTTTTATGGGCAGTGAACTCACAGGGCGTCCCGGCCCCACTGGTCGGGAGATGAGATCAGTGAAATAGCAGAAGAGAAGCTTAAATGCAGTGCACGTGCCCTGGGTGGCGCACGCAACGGGTTTCTGTGGTGACGTCATTCTAGAAGTATGGGATGGCTTTGCGGCGACTCGTGGCTTAAGCCACAGAGTTGATGACCATGACCACGTGGCCACAGGTGTTGATGACCATGCTGGACTCCAGCCTCCAATGGGATCCAGATACCCCACATAATGCCCGCCTCATTCGCTCAGTAAGTGCACCCTGAGCTGCTCTGATGGATTTTTTTTTAAGAGAGAGAGAGAGGCTGAAATGGAGAGAGCTCCTCCACCCTGGTTCACTTCCCAAATGCCAGAAATGGCTGAGGCTGAGCCAGGGACGAGGCCAGGAGCCAAGAACTTAATCCTGGTCTCCCACACGGGTGGCAGGGACCCAGCGGCTGGCTCCGTCTCCACGGCCTCCCAGGGTCTGCGTTAAGAAGCAGCTGGAAGCCGGGGCCAGGGCCGGGGCCAGGGCTGGCGCTGGGCAGTCCAGTGGGGCTCCCTGGCATCTGAACTGCTCGGCCAATTGCCCGCCCCCCAAAATGGTGATTTTTCTGCAGGCACTTGTGATAATTAAGTGGAATATCAAAACAGATGCAAGTGCTTGGCAAACGTTACCGGCACTGCTTGCTCTAAGACGCAGCCCCTGCCCAGGGACTCACCGGGGACAGAGCAGAAGCCCCTCTCCCACTTGTCCCCGCTGCCTCGGCCCTCACCCGCTCACCGTCTCCGCCTGGGCTCCTGGCATCGTCATGACCCAGCCCCTCCTCCTCGGTGTCCACCCTAGCCCTCTGCAGCCGTCCATGCTGCAAAGACGAGGC
This sequence comes from Lepus europaeus, assembly GCF_033115175.1. Lineage (NCBI taxonomy): Eukaryota > Metazoa > Chordata > Mammalia > Lagomorpha > Leporidae > Lepus > Lepus europaeus. The sequence continues at coordinate 180,500,971 of NC_084827.1, forward strand.
GGCCGCTGTGGACCCGCCAAGCTGCCCCTTGGCAGAGCCCGGCCCTTCATGCCCCAGCCTTCTCGCTCTCCCCGCCGCCACCCCTGCCCCCTCTCTCCCCGCCGCCACCCCTGCCCCCTCTCTCCCCGGGGACACTGTCTGTCCTTAAAGCAAACCAAGCTTAGTCTCGCCACTGGAATTCTGCACTTGCGTCTTCCTCTCTCTGAGCTCTTCGGCCAGGTCCTTGCAAGGCTGGGCACTTCTCTCAGAGGTCCACGTTCACCTCCTCCAGGTGGCCTTCCCTGACCATCCAGGCACAAGTCACTGCTTGCCAGCCGTCCACTGGGCATGAAGCTTCCAGCGGATTGGATGGCCTCTGTGAAAGCTCACTAACCAGATACTTTGTGCGTGTTTGGTTTGCTTATTGACTTTCTACCCCTTGTTTCTCGTGTTGCCATCCACACCCCTGGGGCTCTGTGGTCTCATCAGCTGGTAGGCAATCAACAAACACTTGCCACGTGCATCGTCTCCGACCTCTGCTGTCACCAACAGATTGGGTCTGGCACGGCTCGGAGGTCGCAGCCCTGAAGTCTCGGCGTTGTAGGTCCGTGTGCCTCCCTCCTGAAGGCTCCAATTCCTGGAGGTTTCCGGCTCCCGGGGCCTCCCACACTCCTTGGTTCAGGGCCTCAGCCGCACTCCCGCCTCGGCTTCTGCCATCACGTCTGGTCCTCTGAGGCTGACCCCTCGTTCCCCTCTTCCAAGGATCCTGGCGATTCTCCGGAGGCCCCAGATAATCGGGGTCACGGCTCCCACTCAGGACCCTCGACTTAGTCACGGCTGCGAGGATGGGGCGCGGGAGTCTTCGGAGTCTTTGTCTTGGAGTCCTTTGTCCTGACGAAAAGAACCGGGTGTGCGAGTGCAATTGCTTACAAATGGGTCCATACGTAGATCGCCCGCTGCCTCGCTTTGACTGTGGGCTGCACGTTGCCACTTGCTGCTAACAGGCTATGGCCTCAGCGATGCTTCATAGCTTCTCTGAGACACCTTGTTACACTTACCTTGTCTGGGCCGGCGCGGCGGCTCACTAGGCTAATCCTCCGCCTGAGGCGCCGGCACACCGGGTTCTAGTCCCGGTCGGGGTGCCGGGTTCTGTCCCGGTTGCCCCTCTTCCAGGCCAGCTCTCTGCTGTGGCCCGGGAGTGCAGTGGAGGATGGCCCAAGTGCTTGGGCCCTGCACCCGCATGGGAGACCAGGAGAAGCACCTGGCTCCTGGCTTTGAATCAGCGCTGCGTGCCGGCCGCGGCGGCCATTGGAGGGTGAACCAACGGTAAAGGAAGACCTTTCTCTCAGTCTCTCTCTCTCTCTCTCACTGTCCACTCTGCCTGTCAAAAAAAAAAAAAAAAAAAAAAAAAAAAAAAAAAACTTACCTTGTCTGTAACTCTGGAGAGACTCTGGGCACAAGGTCCAGCTGAGCCACCCCAAATCCCTGTCCCACAACACGTATAGCACCTTCAATTATTCGCCGTCTCAAGCCACAAAGGCTTGGGATAATTTTCTACATAGCAACAGATAACACAAGAACCTGCCCCAGAATCTTACAAACTGAAGGCACTGTCTTACGCCTTGGTCGTCTCTAGATTCTGTTATCCAGCCAGGACCCCACCGGCCCGCCCCCAGCTCACAAGGAGGGCGTCTGATCCCCGCAGCCACGCCCTCCTCCTGTAACCTCCCTCTTCCCTCTCTCCCGTAACCTTCTCAGAGTGTCAGTGCTGTCAGCGTAACAGATGGCAGTCAGTGAGCCAAGGAGCCGCCACCGGCAACAGCCAGGCCACTTCCAAGGACGGCTCCGTGGATCAACGCCACCGTTCTCTCTCCTGGGTGTGACTGTTTTCGCATTTTCTCTCGAATTCCTTTTCTCTTATCTCCTTTGGCTGCTGCTGCTTCCCAATGTTTACCAGTGTTTCCTGGCTACCAGCAGATGTGGGGCCCCGCCTTCTTTCATTGCCTCTTTTTTTTTTAAGGTTTATTTTATTTATTTGAAAATTAGAGTGACAGAGAGAAAGGGAGAGAGAGATGGAGATTGAGAGAGAGAGAGAGAGATCTTCTATTTGCTGGTTCACGCCCCAAAGGGCCACACTGGCTGGGGCTGGGCCAGGCCAACCCAGGAAATGGGGCCTCCACCCAGACCTCCCCCGGGGGCGGCGGGGGACTTGGGCCATCTTCTGCTGCTTTCCCAGGCACATTCGCAGGGAGCTGGGTAGGAAGTGGAGCAGCCCGACGTGGGATGCCAGCACCGCGGGCAGCGAATGAGCCTGCTGTCCTGTTCCCTACTTCTTTGTTCCAGCAGCAGTCCTACACCAGACCTCATGGTCCCAATGCACCTCTGGGTCCTGCCCGTGTTCAAGGCCCACCTACAGGTTTCTCTGCCCACGGGGAGGACCCAGGCGGGCACAGCCACGTGGCCACCTGGAAGGTCAGTTCGTGTGATTTCTACCTGGGCTCCGCCTGCTGACGCCAGGACCGGATGCTTGTATGAGCTGGGACCAGGCCAGCCGGGCAGCGGCCACAGAGAGGCCGGCTAACGAAGGACTCACAAACTTGGCTTTTGCGGCTTGTTTCCCCAGACCACCGCTGCCTGCCCCCGGGGCCTGGGCTTGGGCCGACGCGGCTTCCATTGCTCCATCTTGGCCATGAGCAAGGAAGGAAGAAGAGACAGTGAGGAATCACACCTTTGCTCTTCCGTTTCTCCTTGCACGGAGCTGTGCCCTTCCACGCGCACTTCATTTACCAAAGCGAGCGTCCCCTCTCGGCTGGGGGGCTGCCTCCCAACAGTGCCTGGAGCTGGGATGCCGAGACACCGGCAAACACCACCAACCTCGGCCGCAGCGCTCTCTCCTCTCTGTAGACAGAAACACAACTCGAGTCAACCTCAGAGAAACACGAGCTTATTTAGGGCTTATTTGCCTGAAGGTTCCAGCGGGGGCTACGCCTAACGTTAGCAAGAAAGAGTTCCAAATTCAGCGGACGCTGTCAGGAGCTGGTCTCTCCGCTTCTCGCTTCCGATTTCCTCTGCGTTGGTTTTATTCTCAGAGGTTCCCGAAGGTGGAAGTTTCAGATTCACGACAGGGAGCGAGGTTCTTCCCAGGGCTTTCAGCCAAGAGACCTCGAGGTGTGGCTCCAGGCTCAGGCTGGCCAGTTTGGGTCACGGGCCACGTGTCCCCTGTTAATATGTGGCACTGAGCGGGCTGCAGTCACTGCCAAGAGCCAGGGTGGACCGGCCCCACGTGCGCCACCTGTTTCCGGGAGAGAAGCCAACGTGGTGCGAGCTGAAGAAGCAGGTGCACAGCAGGTGGAGATAGCAGAGGCCCCCAGACACTGCTCCTGCGTTTATTCTCCTCCCAGGCCGTGGGTCCCGCACAGGACCCGGACACCCTCCTCTGCTGTGCCCTCCTCTCCACCAGGACCAGTCTCGATGTGCTCTGGGCTGGCCCCGGCAGCCGCTGGAGCACGTACGTGGCACCAGCTCCTGTGTCCTGGGCAGCAGGGGTGGTGGCCTCTCCCGGCTGCTTCTCCGGGCATCAGGATCAACCTAGATTCACAAATAATCTCCTCCAAGCCTTAAAAAGCCGAATCCAAGAAGGGGTAGCTTTCTCCGAAAACCTCCTTCCCTCTCTCCCAGCCCTGCTGCTGTGGGCTGATGGGTACCTAGAGCCGCTGGCAACCTGTCTGGGTGCCTGGGGCGGAGGTCGGCTTCTCGTGGGGAGCAGCACCCCGGAGCTGGTTACTTCCGTTAGGCTGTGGTTCTGTAAGGGGAGGACGGTGCCGAACCAGCATCGCTGAACCAGGAGCTGGGTCGACAGTGAAAAAGCAGACTGGACTCTCAGGGAGCCGCTCTGTGGCCGCCGGACAGGCACCGTGAGCGGCGAAAGCCGGCAGGACAGGGCACGGCCGAGTGCCTGAGCGCCCAAGAGTAGCCCTGTCTCCTTGTTTTGACAGGGAGGTCCGTCGTGCAGAGCCGAGGCCTGCTGGTGACATAGTGTGCCTGATGGGAGGGCGGTGTCTCCTGGCAGTGGAAGCCGAGGGGTCGCCCTGGATTGGGGCGGGAGTGGACCCAGGGCTGACAGCTGTCAGGTTTCTGGGCAGCCGTGGTGACACCCTGCCCAGGGCTTCAGGAAGGTCACGGAAAATTCGCCATCATCTTTTCACTCCATTTCCCCCCAAACCTGGCCAGGCCCCTGGATTTCTGTTTGTAAGTTGGACGGCGATGCTGGCGCACGGGGCCGTGTTCGTGGCTGTACTAAGGACGCTTGTTGGCGGCCGCAGTGGGTGCTAACAGTTCCTCGCGCTCACTGCGTCCCAGACTCCACACTCAGCGTCTGCGTGGATCCTCCGAGAGGGCGTCACTGCGTCCGTGGAAGGTGCGGTTTTCTCCGAGCTTCCTAAAGCCGCCCATCATTAAGGCCACACAGCCTTGAGCGACAGGGGCTGGCGTTGCCCACTGTACAGACAGGAGACTCAGGCTGCCTTGGGACAGGCGGCCTGGGCCACCCAGGGCCTGAGAAGTTGGCATCGCAATGGCAAGCAGTCGGCTTTGTGTCCCCAAGAGTCCGATCTGGGGGGAGGGGGGCGGTGGCTGGAGTCTCACTGCAGAGGTTCCCCTCACTGCCCTTTTGAGCTCCCATAATTTTTAAAATCATGACAGAGGGAGGGAGGGAGGGAGAGAGGGAGAGAGAGAGGGAGAGAGAGAGGGAGAGAGAGAGAGAGAGAGAGGGAGAGAGAGAGAGAGAAACAACACTGTCAGCTGTTGCTTCCCAAATGCCTCCAAGGACAAGGGCTGGGCCAGGCCAAAGCCAGGAGCAGGAACTCCATCCAGACCTCCCACCTGGGAGCCGGCATCCCAACTCCTGGAACCGTCTCCACTGCCTCGCAGGAGACCGGGTTCAGGAGTGAATCGAGGACTCGGAGCCAGGGCTCTGACCTGGGACGTGGGGGCCTTCGCTGTTGGCCAAGTGCCTGCCCGGGGCTGGGCCACCTTGCCGGGTTTCAGGAAGGGCCCCAGTCCCCATAACGGTGTCAGAGAGAGTTCAGGCCAGGGCCCGGTGAGAGACTGGCAAGCGGTGAGCAGGTGTCGGCCTGTTATGTAGGGTGAGCCTCAGAGTAGCACCCCATCTTGGGAGAGGCTGGCGTGCTTCCAAAGGCTGCTACACCTACTAACTTCGGTGGGTGGATCTGTAGTCAGACTGGGACAGACATCACAACAAATCCCACGTTTGCAATACCAGGCAAATAAGCTGTGGTTGACAAAACCCAGAAAGCAATGCAGCGTCTACTCATGGCCTTCCTGCCGTCTGTCCAGCTCCCTTTGTCTGGCTGCACGTCCTTCGATCACGTCTATCCTCAACGACAGGCTTGATTTTCTGTAGACAGATCAGAAGGTCCATCCACTCTTCCGTGAGCAGGGTCGGTCAAAGCCAGTCTTGTTTTACTGTTGGTCTAGAAGGAGGTTATTCAGCTCCAAAAGTCACTACTGGCCACGGGTGATGGCAGGGGGTCTACACAGGAAATAGCTGGTAATCCAGAACTGTTGTCACATTTGGAGAGGTGGCTATCAAAGCCCTTACCTGACTCCCGGGACCTTTGAGCATCTCTGGAATGGAAGCTCAGCCTCTAGGCCCGTGGTGTTGGGGACACCGGTTTGTCAAGCCCTCAATAACGTCCCAGGGGCCTCAGGTCCATGGACACAAACCACAGAGTGGTAACCATGGGCCCAATCGGACCCCCAAAGACTCATTGTATGGATTGTTTTCCTCCAGTGGGCGGGTCCTCAAATGCCTCTGGCCTCCCCAGTGTAAGTGGTACAGCAGAGAGGAGAGAGTGGGCTTGTCCAGAAATGGTCCCCGCGAATCACTGTGGCGACTGTCCGTGGCTCCCCCAGGACCGCGTGCAGGTCCATGCATGCTCCACCCTCTTTGCAGCCCATGTGCCTTCTGAGGGGCGGGGAAGGGAGCAGTGAGGACACCGAACAGGGGCAGGACTGTGCGTCAGGAGCAGCGGTTGGGGCACCTTGAGTGGTGTGGGTTGGTCTGGATCATATTTAATTAAGGCTTCTGCCAGGCATGGTATGCAAAGCAGACTTTAACTGGATGCCCAAATCTGTTCATTCACCTCTCAGTGTCCAGTAACACAAGTAGAACCACACCTTCCATTTGTTGGAGCCTTCAGATTTTTGTAGACTGTCCACGCATCAGTTGAATAGAAAGCGATCCATGGCTTGGACACCTTGGTTCCAGTAGATCGGGGATGTACTGGCTGAGTGACCCTGCAGACTCAGGGTTGTCAGCCCTGGAGCACGGCCCACTCAGAGAGAGAGAGGAGAACAGAAGAAGCAGAGAGAGAGAGAGAGAGAGAGAGAGAGAGAGAAAGAGGTCTTCCATCCTTCCATCCACTGATTCACTCCCCAAATGGCCACAACGGCCAGAGCTGTGCCGATCCGAAGCCAGGAGCCAGGAGCTTCTTCCGGGTCTCCCACATGGGTACAGGGGCCCAAGCACTTGGGCCATCTTCTACTGCTTTCCCAGGCCGTAGCAGAGAGCTGGATCAGAAGAGGAGTAGCTGGGACTCGAGCCGGCATCCATATGGGATGCCGGCACTGCAGGCAGTGGCTTTATCCGCTTCGCCGCAGCACCGGCCCCTTTTTTATTTTTGACTAAGCTGCAAGGCTGTGTCTCCCAGTTTGCCAATGAAAACATGTGATTCTCAATGTCCATCTCACTTTGGTTAAAGATAACGATTTGCACTATCGTTCATCAACCTGATCGATGAGTTGATTCACATCCCATCTCCTTCTATGAATGACCTCAGAGGATTTCTACAAGATGCGTGTACAAGTCAGAAAGAAGAGAAATGCAAACTAACACAGCAGGGCCCAGGCACTGTGGCCAAGACAGAAAACCACGCGGGGCCGGCGCTCTCCCTCAGACCAAAGCTGAGTTGCAGATTTGGTTCCTGGAGCCAAAACAGAAACCAGAATCCGCCATTGGGTTCCCAGGGTCGGGACGAGAAAACAAGTGAGAGCCCCTGGGAAGCCAGGCCCTGCGGCTGTGTGCGAGGTGCTGCTTCTCTGGGCTGCTTCTGTGGTAACACTGAGCCCCTCAGGCCGCTTCGTAAGACTCTCTGTACACACGCAGGAGGCTTCGTGACAAAGTGCAGTGCCAGGGTCAGGCTGGAGAGGGGTGTGGAACATTCTAGAACCTGCAGAGGGCTGGGAGGCCGCCATGTCCTTCCGACCTGTCTCAGCGCGAGCTGGGGTGTGAGTTGTTCTCCTCTCAATGATGGCCCAGGGACAGGTGCACCCACCCTCTGCTATTGTTGGGCTCAGACCCGTGCACTCAGAGAGCCCCAGATGCCGATGTTACATGGCTTTTCTGGGTGACTGAGCTCCCAACCCAAATCTCTCTTGAAATGTGCCGAGGGGATTGGCTGGCAAGGGTATGGGCAGACCAAGAACCAGCGGTGGAGCGGAACCATCCCTTAGTTGTAGCCTACATAGGACATTGGAGAAATTGCTTCAGCGGGGGCGTTTTTATGACAGGCTCCTCGTCACAGCCAAAGAGAACTCAGTGGAATTCCCGTAGAGCATCCATTCTGAGCCCATCTGATTTCCTACTAAGACTCGCCAGAAGTCATTGTTGCATGACTTGTCCCACACAGGACGCTCCCGCAGAACATCTGCTAGAATGCGGGCTTTCGTCTGAGACGAGTTGATATCACTCTAATCTCTGGCGGTAACTACGCAGCAGGACGGGCTCACGGCTGGGATTCCTTCCAGTGCCGCCGGGAAAGCCACGTGGGCCACAGGAGAACACAGAAGGTGGGCGGGCAAGCAGCCAGGGCTCGGAAAAGCCGTGGCCGTCGCAACGCACGAGGCTCACCAGCGCTGCCTTACGCCATTGGGAATTACTGTTTGACCTGCCAAGTGACCCGGTTCTCAGAGCTATTAATATGCAGGTCCCCTGTCAGCGTGGATCGCAGAGCTCGCTGGGAATGTGGGCTGCTTATCCCCCAGCCTGGTGTGCTAGGTTGTCAGTGCTACAGCTGAGATGCCGGAGAGGAGCTCACTGGGAAGGAAGCAGGTTCATTTTTGCTGCCAGTTCTGGAGGTTCAAGTCCAAGGTCAGGTGGCCCCACTGGTCTGGCATCGGTGTGAGTGAGGGAAGGCAGCACCCCTGCAGAGGGAGGGGTCGTGGCGGGCCAGGAAGCAGAGACGGGGACACACACAGGGGCCTCCCTGTCCACGTCTGTCTGTACCACGTTCCAGTCCGATCACTGCCCCAAAGAGCCCACCTCCCGTGCCAGAGAGGTGTCACGTTGCTGCTTGCGTCCCGTCAACCATTAACACTCATCCATCAGCTGCTAAGGGGAGACTTCGCCGCAGGACAAAATCCTGTTGAGTCAGGAGCTCTGGGCAGGGCCTGGGTCAGAGCCGGGAGACACGGGTGAGTGTCTTGCACTCTGCCGTGGGTGGACGACCCCGCTAAGGGGCTGCTGAACACGGCCAGGCTGCGTTAGACGGGTGGGAGCTGGGCTGGCACCGTGCACCCAGGGCAGGAGTCCTCAGGGGAATTCCATCGAGCCATCTTCCAGAGGAGCGCACTTCCAGCTGACGCTCGCGCAAAAACCTCACCGCGTTGTTGTGCGTTCAGCGCTGCGGCAGCTTTTCCATCGTCGAGCTCGATTCAAGCCCTCCAAGTCAACAGATAATCTCCGTCTTTTCAGGGAGGATAATCGCCCTGATTTGGGAAGAAAGCGGGTTTAGTGCCGCATTCAGAAGCCGGCGTGACTCCGCTGGTGACAGGCGCTGTGCGGAGCAGCTGGGCCGGCCGCAGGTGGCCTGGGAGCTGCCTCGGCGTCTCCTGCAGCTCATTCTGCACCCCGTCCCTGCTTTCTACAGGGTTTGGGGCCTCACAAAATCCTATGGATTACCTTAGGGTTTTTCTTTGTAAAGCGCCATATGTGCTACCCACAGCATGGCAGCCCCAGAGCTCCTGGGAGGAGGGGACAGCACGGGTGGCCATCAGGGGGCTGAGCACGGAGCTAACTCTGCCGAGTGCACCATCTTTGATTCTCACGCTGACCCCGAGTACTGCGTTTGGGTCTTAGAATTGTGTCCCCCCAGAGAGACATGTGGGGTCCTACCCCTGTATCCGGTCACAATAAGGGCTCTGTGGACACAGTGAAGTGACATGAGGTCGTTAAGGTGGACCCTCAGCCAGGACGCCTGGCGTGCTTGCGCGAAGGGGCAGTGTGGGCCGAGAGGCGGCTGTGCTCCGGGGAGGACGGTGTAAGACAGAGAGAACACCGCTGCTTATTGCACAAGCACGCCCGGGGCTACGGGAAGCTGCGAGAGGCCAGGCAGGGTCTCCCTCGCCAGGTTTGTGCGGAGCGCGGCTCTCGGGCACTTCCCGAGCTGTGAGGTGACCAGTCGCTGCGGTCCTCAGCCGACCGCCCTGGGCCACTGGGCCATGGCAGGCCTCTGAAGCGAACGTGCTGACAGCTTTTGCGTCTCCATTGTGTAGACGAGAACCCTGGGCAGAGTGTGAGGAGTTTCTCCGAGCTCCCGAGCTGGTGCTGCGTGCCGGCTTCCAGCCCGGAGTTCTCTCCAGAGTCTCTTCGTGTGCTCCATCAGCAGGCACCACAGCGCCTCCCTCCCTCCCTCCGGCAGGCGGGGACGCCGGCAGCCCTGGATGCTGGTGAGAAACACACAATGTCTCACCACGGACTCTAGGCACAAACTTGGATGCTATGAAGGGGCCGTGAGCTCAGCTGCAAATGAGGACTGTCCTTCCCTGAGACCCGGGTCCCCGATTTCAGCCCACCTGCAAGAAATGGCTGCACATAGCATCGGCCCCACTGGACTGGGTGCGAGGCGGCAGGTGTGTCAGCCGCAGGCCCGAGAAGGACGCACTCACTGATGGACGGCGGGAATCAGAAGTGGCCTCTCAGACACAGGCTTTCTGTAACAGGTGACAAGCTCGGGGTGACCTGTCAGCGTCACACCAGGAGAGTCTGGGGTCAGGTGCGCAGGGAGTGCGATTCCAGGGGGCCTGCACGGCTGGCTCTGAGCGAGAGGTCCTGACGTGGGAACCGTGGCGCCACGCCCGTCGTCCTGCCGCAGCCCGTTGATTACAGCAGCCATCTACATAATGCAGGCGCTGCTAATCCACATCTTGGTAATTGTAGCCGTAGCTCACCGGGGAGCGTTCACAGGCGCACAAGATAAGTGATGAAGAAACCTCTTTATGCATGCAAATCACAGCCGCTTGTGTTCTCGAACACAGCGACGGGGGCAGAATGCGGCTGTCCAGATGTGCCAGACGGAGACTCTCAAGACGTGCGGCTGCTCGGTAACTCGTTCTGATGAGTTTTCCAGAATGAAATATGCCTTTGATTAAGGAAGGCTTGGCCCCTCGTTGATAACTCCCGTGTGCGCCGGGCTAGTCACCGAGTCGCGCTGTCGCATGCAAAATGAAAGGATCAAACCTTCACTTTGATTTATGACCGCCGTTATTAATTTCTGATGCAGCTTTTCGGTCTGCATTATTTGGGGGTGGAGGCGTTTGGCACGGCGTATGCGAAGCCCGCGAGATTTACCGGCATAAATATCACTGCCGAGATCTCGCCGTAAATAACAGAACTTCCTAGAGGAAGAATGAAACCCCACGTTCTGAGCAGGAGGAGGAGGAAACGTTAAGATGGGAGCGAGAGGCGGGTACAGGTGAGCGATTCTGCACAGGTCGCTTCTGCGCGGCAGCAGACGCATTTTCTTGTTTCCCGGAAGAATTGTGACTCCAAACCCATCTTGGTGGCGTGATGTGTGCAGGATTCTGGCGTGGTCGCAAACGCAGGTCATACGTGGTTAGCTTTGCCGACGGCCTCAGGGCCTAGGCTATACCCTTGATGGACTGGTTTGTATTCCCCATGTTAAAATGCACGGTGTCAGACTGGTTGCTGCAAAACCCCGGCCTTGGGCAGTGCTGAGTGCATGGAGGTGTGGATGTGTCAGGCGATGTCCATGAGCAGAGCCGAGGCTGGGGGAGGGGCTCCGCTGGACAGGCAGCGGAGGAGGGCGGGGAAGAGACCTGGAGGGGGAACCGAATGCTTGGAGCAGCACAGGGCCGGCTGCTCCCGCACACGCTCTGCTCTTCTCGGGACGCTTCTGGCTGTGTCCATGTCTGGCCCCGAGGCTCCAGCGGAACTTGGGCTGAGTCATGGCTCCAGGGCAGCACACCCGGGGAGCAGATCCAGTGTCCAGGGGCTGGGCTGGGCAGGTTGTGTAGGAGACGTGCTTAATACATGGAGTTCCAGGCCTTGGGCGGAGGGTCTGAGATGGAAGCCAAGAAGGGGGAAGCCAAGTGGGAGTCGCCTCTTAATCCATGCAGGCTGGACGTTGGGGGCTTAGGAGTGAAACGCCGGAGCCTGGGCGGTTCAAGGCCAACACGCCGGTGAGGGCTGTGAGCGGTGAGGGCCGCGCTCTGCTTCCCCACAGCCCATTTTTGCTGTGTCTTCACATGGCTGGAGCAAGGCAGCTCCCTACAACCCCTCCCACTCGTGAGGGCTCCCCACTCGTGACCCAGTGAGTCACCTCCAAAGGCCACACCTAACCCCAGCCCATGGGGGTGGAGATTTCGACGTAGAGGTTGTTTGAGGGGTGCAAACATTCAGACCACAGCAGGGGGCACAGAACAGCGTGGTCACATGGCACACGGTGTGGCAGATGGGACGTGAGGGAGAGGTGGACCTCAGTTGGTCGCTCTGCCTGACGTGGCCTTCTAGAGGCTTCTAGAGCCTTCTAGAGCCCAGCACTTTGGCTCTGAGTGTCAGACAGATGGTAGCATTTCACAGCTACACCCTCTCTGCATGTGGTCCTCAGCGGACCAGCCCTCAGCCACAGCAGTGGAAGCACAGCCCACGTGGCACCTTACAAGGTCTGCAACTCATAAGAACTCGTGCAGGGAGGGGGCTCCAGGTGCCGTGTTGGCTACAGCAGAATCCGAGCAGACAGAGGTGGTCTTGGAGGGCTACAGTGGGAGTCCACTGAGGGCCCCTCGGAATCACCTCCCCTCTCCTGGTTTCGACAGCTCCTTGCTGGAGTACAGGGCACGGTCAGAGAGTCACTTGATGAACTCAGCTGTGTGATTTGCACCAGTCAGGGCTGAGAACCTTGGGACCCCTGCCCACTTTCACCGAGGGCAATCACAGCCTCGTGTGTATTCTAACTCACCCGGAAAAGACCTGATCCAAAGCTAACAGATTTCTAAACATGGCCCACTTCCAGAGCACAGGTTCCCGTGAGCTGCCTCTTTGGAGCCATTCCTCTGTCCCGGGCACGCACACGGCCTTCCTACCATCCAAGTTCACGGACATTCCACAAAGTGCAGCCCCGGAGCTCACGGGGCGTCGGGGCAGAGCTAGAGAGGAGGGGCCCCACCTCGCCATGGGCCTGGCAGAGGGGTCGGGGGTTGGCTGTAAAATCAGACAACGCTGCAACTGAAGTACAACCGGCTCTTAAGGGAAATCAGGGGGCGGGAAAGCGCTCTTTAAAACATGCTTTGAGGAGTAAGTTAGCAACGCCCCTGGAGGGGGAGGGAGACGTCAGCCGGGGAATGCGGTGGACTCAGGGTTTGTGTTTGTCTACTCCCTATGCTGCCTTTTCCCGACTGCCCCTCCTTCCGTTGACGGCAGCCGTAGGGCTCCAGATCCTTGGAAGGGGATGTTACATCGTCTGTGCAAAGTGTCCCAACAACCAGGATGGTGCTGTGGTGTAGCAGGTAAAGCTGCCGCCTGCAGTGCCCACATCCCATATGGGCGCCGGTTCAAGTCCCAGCCGCTCCACTTCCGATCCAGCTCTCTGCTGTGCCCTGGGAAGCAGTAGAAGATGGCCCAAGTCCTTGGGCCCCTGCACCCACGTGGGAGTCCAGGAAGAAGCTCCTGGCTCCTGGCTTTGGATCGGCCCAGCTCCAGCCATTGCAGCCAATTGGGGAGTGGACCAGTGGATGGAAGACCTCTCTCTCTCTCTCTCTCTCTCTCTCTCTCTCTCTCTCTCTCTGTCCCTCCCTCCCTTTGCCTCTCTGTAACTCTGCCTTTTGAATAATTAAATAAGTCTTTAAAGAAAAAGTGCCCCAACCAGCACCGCGGTTCACTTGGTTAATCCTCCGCCTGCGGCGCCGGCATCCCATATGTGCACCGGGTTCTAGTCCCTGTTGCCCCTCTTCCAGTCCAGCTCTCTGCTGTAGACCAGCAGGGCAGTGGAGGATGGCCAAGTGCTTGGGCCCTGCACCCGCATGGGAGACCAGGAGAAGCACCTGGCTGCTGGCTTCGGATCAGCACAGCGCTGGCCGTAGCGGCCATTTGGGGGGTGAACCAACGGCAAAGGAAGACCTTTCTCTCCATCTCTCTCTCTCACTGTCCACTCTACCTGTCAAAAAAAAAAAAAAAGAGTGAAAAAAAAGTGCCCCAACAACCTGGGCAGGGTGCTCAGTGCAGGGTAGTCCGTGACGCAGGCTGGGCTGGTCAGCACCTGAAAGGGCGGATAGTAGGGCGGTTGGTAGGGCGGATAGTAGGGCGGATGGTAGGGCGGTTGGTAGGGTGGATAGTAGGGCGAATAGTAGGGCGGATACTAGGGCGGATGGTAGGGCGGATGGTAGGGCGGATAGTAGGGTGGATGGTAGGGCGGATGGTAGGGTGGATGGTAGGGCGGATAGTAGGGTGGATGGTAGGGCGGTTGGTAGGGTGGATAGTAGGGTGGATAGTAGGGCGGATAGTAGGGTGGATGGTAGGGTGGATAGTAGGGCGGTTGGTAGGGCGGATAGTAGGGCGGATAGTAGGGTGGATGGTAGGGCGGATGGTAGGGCGGATGGTAGGGCGGATAGTAGGGTGGATGGTAGGGCGGATGGTAGGGTGGATGGTAGGGTGGATAGTAGGGCGGTTGGTAGGGCGGATAGTAGGGCGGTTGGTAGGGCGGATGGTAGGGTGGGTGGTAGGGTGGATGGTAGGGCGGATAGTAGGGCGGATAGTAGGGATGCTGGGAGAGAGGGCTTCGTGCTTGTTCCTGCTGTCTCGGTCTCCAAGAGCTCGGTGAGCCCGAAGCTGTCAGTGGCCATCCTTCCTTTCCGGTCATTGGAAAGCCCCTGCCTGAAAAGAGAGGGCCAAGGGACAGACTGTGTGAGCCCCTGGGTCCAGCCACGCTGGAGGCACCCACTCTCTGAGCTTCTCGGGTACGGCCGTCCACGAACCAACTCTTGCTTAGGATCGTTTCTGTGGGAGAGCTGTCATGTGCCACCAAGGATTCTTGTGGCCTGGAATTTTTCATGTTTGTGAGGGTGGCTGAGGCACGGGATGGAGTGGCGGAGGGAAAGGTTGAAGGGGATGGGTGTGTTTGTATCGCAAGGATGGAGAAGAGCCGGGCGAGAGTGTTAATTAGAGGAATTCCTGGGTTTAAAAACGGCACCTGTGACAGCAGCAGGGGAGAGAGGCTTGGCTTGTGTCGGCTGCAAGTGCGTGGAGGATGGTGCCTCCTGGGTAGGGGGCAGAGGAGGGCTCGCAGTGTGGAGGCATTGGTGAGAAGGTGAGGCTGGTCGGACCCGAGGCAGAGCCCGCAGGGACAGAGTGGGAGGGAGGTTGGCGGTCATGTCGGGTTGAGTCTGCCGGACGTGCAGCGAGCTGAGGTCCACGAGGGAGGAGTCATTGGGTTTCTGCTGTGCTGGGGTGGACAAAGCACGGACAGGAAGCTGCCAGGGGCAGGGGAGGAACCTGGGGCCGCGGAGGGAGTGGCTGAGGCTCTGGGAACAGGTGGTTCTGTCCTGGGAAGGGAGGAGAGAGAGGCACAGGAAGGGGAGACGGAGCTGCTCTTGCGAAGGGACGGTTGCTGGGCGGCAGGACCTGGCCGGGTGCCTGCGCGCAGGTGGCCGGGCCCTGGCTGGCACCACGTGGGTATTGCCAGAGGAGCGAATCCCTACGCCATCTGGGTTGTGAGCTTTCCCTGCAGCCTCAAGAGTCTAAGGGATTCAAACAGTAGGAGCAGGAGCCCTGAGGGCTGCAGAGGCCCAGGTCCCTGTCCATCCCACAGGTCCATAGAAGGCCCAGGGGCTCCGAGACCAGAGAGCAGGGGCTGGGGTGTGGGAGTCGCGGCTGTCAGGGTTCTGACGTCTCCGAGCCTCGGCTCTGACTCCTGGGATGGGCTGCCCTCACACCGAGTGACAAAGCCAGCTCACCGAATCCCTCCCCAGGGCGCCCCGGGCCAGGGACAGCCCCTCCCTGCTCCCAGCTCTGGCAGGGCCGGGGAACTCCCGCTGCCCTGCTTGGCCAGAGACGCACCGCAGCTTGGGAACTTCTATCTGGAATTTTCCAGAAAACTAGCGCTTGTCTTCTCTCAGATGGGACTCAGAGACAGGATGGGGGCGAGCGGTGGACACGAGGCTGGAAAAGCCACCAGGAGCTCACATCACAGCAGGGACAGCGAAGACCCCAGAGCAGCCTTGAACTTGCTCAGAAGCTGTTGGGAGACCCTCGGGAGACAGCAGACATGGCAGGCGGCCTGCACGCCGGCCTGGCCCCTCCTATGTGCCTGCTGCTTCCGGCGATGGCGTGGCCATGAGGACAGGGTCCTGCTGCGGCCGTCTCTCTGCAGGTGCAACATGGCCGGCCTGGCCCACCCTATGCTCGGCCGCTCCCCTAAGGGGAGAAGGTCCCCCCGAGCCCTGGGTGGTGCCGGTCCGCACAGTGCAGCCATCCAGGCCCCGGGAAGCATCTCGTGGAGCCGACAGAAGAGCCACGTTTTCTCTGAACTGCTGGTGCCAATTTCCCCGCGGTGTGAGAAGGAAGAATGTAGGATCAGGGAAACCAGCACACCGCTTCAAGCCATTAATTATAAAATTAGTTCCCCGCCCCGATAAATCAAGTTCAACAAAGCAAGTGGCTCATGTTACAGCCGAAATCTCAGCAAACCGGATTTTTAATGAATTTTTCAAAGGAGCAGACGGCTCATGGCGGCCATAACTCAGTCGCCGTCGGCACTGCCGCCGGAGCGCCCGGAGCCTCGGCTCTCGCTGCCGCACTGTTGTGCGGGACGATGGGGGAAAACAAATGCACTGTGGGGGTCGTGCTTTGTTTAAGCCTGGGGCGAGCTCAACGTGGGATGCTTCGCAGTCATGATTTGTGGAAGGGTGAATTTTAGAAATATGAGAGTGCTTCAAAAAGTTCATGGGAAAGCAGAATAAAACCAGTTTATTTTGGTGCACAAAAATTGAAATCCATGCATATTTTGTCCATGGATGCACTTTCGATGAACTTCTGGAAGAGCCCCCGTGTGAGTCCTTGAAAGGCTTCGTTGCAAGCCCGAGGACGGGGCCAAGGCTGACCAGCGCGTGAGGAGGGAAGGGCTGAGGCCGCCCCAGCCCCAGCTGCCCGCTTCAGAGGCTCCCTGGCCGGGGGGAAGGCCTCAGCCGTCTGCCCTCGCCACAAGGACGCGGGAGACAGGTGCAGACCACACGGGCCGGGGCGAGTCCGGGAGCGTTTGGCGGTGGCGGGAGCCTCTCTGCAGATCGGCCCAGCTGGGAGCGGGGCTGATTGCAGCCTGGCCTCCTGTCCTGCCTCCCCCTGCGCCTTCACCTGGCCTTGACCCCAAGCCACATTCCAGCCTCTTCATTCAGCAACTCCACTCCAAACCTCTCTGCCCCATCCACGTTTTTAAAAAGAAAAGCAATTTTTTGTTGGTTTGTTTTAGTTTGAGAGACACACACACACACACACACGAGTTCCTGCCCACTGGTTCACTCTTTAACTGTCTGTGATCTGGGCAGGGATGGGCCACAGCCGTGAGCTGGGAACTCAGACCAAGTGTCCCGCGGGAGTGGCAGGATCCTGACGACTTGAGCCATCGCTGCCACCTCCCAGGGTGTACGTCGACAGGAAGCTGGAGCTAGGAGCTGTACCCGGGCTCTCAGATGGAGAGGGTAAGTGTCAATCACTAGGCCCAATGCCCACTGCACCGTTTCCATTTCCACGGCTGATTGAGCAGAACAAGGAAATGAGGAGCCGCTCTTGGCCTCCCCGGTCTCCCCCTTTTCCCTGGGCTCCCCCTGTCGGGTCCTGAAGAGCTCCCAGAGCCCTGGGCCGCTGACGGCTTCCTCTGACCGGCACCACCCACACCGCTGGTGTGCGAAACCCGCTCTGTCGGTGCGAGGACACACTCGCTGTGTGGGTTTGGAGGTGCACCTGCTCCACTGTTTGTTCTGTCGGTGCGTGGGTACAGCTTGCTCCATTGCTGTGTGCACACGCCTGCTGCGTGGGTACAAGCATGCCTGCCCGGTCATCGCTCCCGAACCCAGTGAGGCCGCAGCCACCACCTGCCCGGCCTCCATGAACACAACACCCTCCTACGTCTTCACCACAGAATTCCTCCCCACGTGACTGTCCCCAGGAAACCTGCCCCTCCCTTTCCAAGACTTGTGGTTGTGGGGTGTCTCCATAGCCGCTGTTGCTGGCACCCACAGAACGTGTGCAGGGAGCTCCCAGCCGCTCAGCCATCTTGGCATACAGGAGACTCCCTCCTGGGGCGTTC
The DNA here is from genome assembly GCF_033115175.1 of Lepus europaeus. NCBI lineage: Eukaryota > Metazoa > Chordata > Mammalia > Lagomorpha > Leporidae > Lepus > Lepus europaeus. The sequence continues at coordinate 180,518,565 of NC_084827.1, forward strand.
GAAATCAATGCACTTTGGAAAACTGTGCCGAAACCACAGAATGAATCAGCTCTTCCTGATGGATCCTCTGAGTGTCCCAGAAACACGTGAGGAGGTGACAGAGCACGTGAGGAGGTGACAGACGCTTGGCGAGAGGTTACACCTCTGGGATGTTCGGCTCGACAAGGGAGCCGGTGCAGCAGCTTGTCTGGGGCGTTTTGAGGCGTCTGCGTGGACAGCTCCTGTTTCGCCCTTTTCTTCTTCATGATCTGAGGGGGGCCTCCACCGAAGCTCAAGCAAGTCCCATAACGTTTACCTGATCCGAATGAGCTGTCTGTGCAGGGATGGGCACAGAGACGGCAACGCCAGGCCAGGAGGCAGAGCTGCAGAGGCGCAGGTGCAAGGCTTTGGATGTGATTGGTGCCCATGAGTCGAAAATTTGGCCCTTGTGTGGTGACGTTGGGAGGTGCGCGGGCCCTTTAAGAGGTGGGGTGTGATGGGAGCTGATGAGGTCCTTGGGGTCACTCTCAGGAGAGTGAGTGGTTATAAAAGACCAAGCCTCAGCTGCCATGGTGGTGTGGCCGGCCGGTAAAGCCGTTGCCTGTGATGCCAGCTCACATCCTGGCTGCTCACTTCCCATCGATCTCTCTGTTAAAGGTCTGGGTAGAGCAGTGGAGGATGGCCCAAGTGTTTGGGCCCCTGCACCCATGTGGGAGACCCAGATGAAGCTCCTGGCTCCTGGCTTCAGCCTGGCCCAGCACCAGGCTTTGGAACCACCTGGGGAGTGAACCAAAGGACTGAATATCTCTCTCTCCGCCTCTTACTCTCTCTGTAACTCTTTCAAATAGGTCAGTCTTAAACAGTGACCGTGACTTGCTCTCTGGTTTCCTGTCCGATGGTGTGATGCCTCCTCACACACACACTCCCACCCTGTCCCCCACCTGCTGTGGGGCCCTCCCCAGAGCCGGCTGACGCTGCTAGTGCTGTGCCCTTGACCTCCCATGCTGTGAGCTAAAGGAGCCTCCGGCAGGTGTTTCACCATGGTAACGGACAACAGGTGGACGCCCAGGTGAGGCACATGGGGGGCTGAGCACAGGGCTGGGCTCAGGGTCTGCAGAGCCCCACACACAGCCTGATGAGAATCGGGTTGGGTGAGTGCCCAGATGTGTGGACAGATCCCAACACCGAGGGGGCACAGGCTGGGGAGCTCCGACGTGGTCTCGGCCGGCCTGGAGCGCCTGCACCCCGTCATCTGGGCTGGGCATGGCTGCGGACTGGGAGCACAGCTGTGGCCGACAGGCAGGTCCACGTCCCCCGGGAAGGCAGGGGTCACTGGACAGGAACCCAAGCACAGTGGCCAGCCCAGGGGCCTGCAGAACCAGAGCAGATAGACGTGTGAAAGGAAGCTGCGGTGGCGGCCCGAGGCCTGGGCCCTGGAGACCCCGGGTGGCTGACTGTGGAGACTTTAACCCACTTTACTCTTCCATTCCCACTTCTCGTTTCTGTGTTTTTGTGGAAAAGGACTCACTGAGAGACTGTCGGATATTTGCTAAAGTGCCGGCATCCCATATGGGCGCCAGTTCTAGTTCCGGATGCTCCACTTCCGATCCAGCTCTCTGCTGTGGCCTGGGAAAGCAGTGGAGGACGGTCCATGTCCTTGGGCCCCTGCACCCACGTGGGAGACCTGGAGGAAGCTCCTGGCTCCTAGCTTCGGCCTGGCCCAGCCCTGGCCATTGCAGCCATTGAGGGAGGAAACCAGCAGATGGAAAATCCATCTCTCTCTCTCCCACCCCCTCAATTCTGCCTTTCAAATAAATAAATGAATCTTAAACAAGGAGGACTGGGCTGGGGAACAGTATTCTTATGACCAATCTGTCACCCTCACCCTCATTTTTCTGCACTTCCGTGAGAGACAGAACATCCATGGCACAAGAAGCGCCCATTCACGCGTGGTCCTGGGGGATCGGCTCCGAACGCCCCCTCAGGGTGACTGATCGCCGCCCACAGGAGCTGTGGCTGACCGTGGCTCCACGTTTCGTGGCAGGAGAGATCGGCTCCTGCCTCTGCAGCCCGAGGGCCTGGAGCAGGAACCCAGGCTGCAGGGGGAGGAGCCCCGTGTTGGAGTCAGCCCTGGAGAGGCACTGGGCTGCGGTTCTGGGGAGCAGTCAGGGTACAAGGGTTTGCGGGAGCAAGGAATGCGTGCAGACGGACAGAAGCAGGCATCGGGCAGGGGTGCGCAGGTTCAAGGGTGAAGGGTCAGCGGAGCACGGGGCACTGGGGAGTGCAGGGGGAAACAGCGGCAGGGGCGTTTCTGCTCCTGGGCTGACCGTGACAATGGCCATGAGCCTTAGGATTCCTCGCCAGACCTGCTGAGGGCCACCGAAGCCCAGGGCCCGACCCCCGCACGCTCTAGATGCAGCAACCCCCAAGTTCCCCTGAACATTGTTATTGAAATCTGCATGGATGCTATAAAGATTTTAAAATGTAAAAAGAAAACTGAAATATTAAAATTAATGAATCACTAAAAGCCAACAGAAATGTACACTAGTGACCAGTCACTTCAACTCAGGCACAATGGGTGGCTATTTTATCTCTTCCATGATGTTGTGCTGAGTCCTTGGAGGTCTTTTTTAAAGATTTTACTTATTTATTTGAAGGTAGAGTTACAGACAGAAAGAGGGAAAGACAGAGAGAGAGGTCTTCCGTCTGCTGGTTCACTCCCCAAATGGCTGCAATGGCTGGAGCTGGGCTGATCAGAAGTCAGGAGCCAGGAGCTTCTTCCTGGTCTCCCACGTGGGTGCAGGAGCCCAAGCACTTTGGCCATCTTCTACTGCCTTCCCAGGCCATAGCAGAGCACTGGTTTGGAAAAGGAGCAGCCAGGATTAGAACCGAAGTCCACATGGGATGCCGGCTCTGCGGGTGGTGGCTTAGCCCACCACGCCACAGTGCCAGCCCTGTCCCGAGGTCTTACAGGGGCCTGGCAAGCCCAGAGCGTGAGCTGCAGACTTCCCAGGCCATTGCTGCGTCTTTAAGAACCCAACATAAAGGCTATAAGGGCAGGCTCTGGGGTGCAACAGGTTAAGCCGCTGCCTGGGACACCCACACCCTGTATGGCCGTGCTGGGGTCGATCCTGCTGCTCTGCTTCGGAGCCAGGTTCCAGCAGTGCATCCTGGGAGACGGCAGACGACAGCTCAAGAACCTGGGTTCCTGCCACCCAAGGGACAGACCTAGCTGTGTGGGGTGGGCATGGCCGCGCCTTGTGCCTTGTGCCTTGTGCTCCCACTGGACGGAGCTTCCGGGGCAAGAGCCTGGGTGAGCAGGCAGAGCTCTTTGCACTGAGGGTGTGGGGTTCTGGGAAGGTTGCAACCCCCCCTCAATCTGAGCCTTATTCCCTTGGAGCTCCCACCTCTGTGGGCACAAGACCCCCAGTGCATGCTGTCCCCTCAGAGGCCTGGGCTGGGGGCCCCGGGGTCTGCCAGAGACACGTGCAGGGCCGTGACGGGGCCGGGGGGCTCACCAGCAGCACCCAGCGCGGCGCTCCCGGGGCTCACTGCCAATCCCCGTGGTTGTCCATCATGGCCACCCTCGCGGCGGGCTCTTCTGGCCATGAGTTACTATGGACACTTGTTTCCAAACGTCACTCTGAAAGCATTGGATTTGGAACGGCCCCCAGCAGTCTTTTAAATGTTTCAGCGTGGCCCTGCCTGTCTGCTTCTACTGTGGCCCGCTCAGGCCAACACTGCGGTAAGATTTATGAACTTGCTAAAAGAATGCTCTGGTGTGAAGAGCTCTATAGGAAGACACAAATTAAACACAGCATTGATGCACACGACATTAATTTGTGCAACGTCTTCATCTGGCCACACAGCCCGGCAGAGGAGGTGCCTGGTTGCACCAAGGCCAGCCAAAGACTTGTCGAGGGGAGGGGCGCTGGATTCCGAGGGGTTTTCCCCAGAGCCCGGCTCCCGTGTGTCCATCCACGTCTCTCCTGAATCAGCCCAGCTGTCCAGGCCGCCTACCCTGGGCCCGAGTTCAAAGCACCCAAGGAAGGAAGGGAGCGGAGAGGTCTGCTTCTCCCAGCTCTTCCACTGCGGCCCGTGAGCTGTGGAGCGGTTTTGACGCGTTGTTCTTTTTAGATCCGTTTTGCAGATTACCACGTGTAACCTCCTTTCCTGGAACAGACACTGCGACTCTCCTCCAAACCCTGGCCCTCAGTCTCGACTGCGCTCGCAGACACAGAGGCTCAGCCTGAGAGACCACGCGCCCCAGGGACGTCCGCTCTGCTGTCAGCTCCCTGGGGCAGCCTGGGCTCCTTGAGGCTGGCGCAGCCCCTGCCTGTCCCAGCTGCACGTCGGAGAGCACCTAGCCATGACAGCTACGCGAAGCCCAGCTTCTTCCATGTTGACTTCGGCCGATGGCAAGCAAAAAGCCCATTTCTCTTTCCAATATCGAGCACAGTGTGTGGACTGAAGGATGCCCGTGTCAGAGGGCCTCATCCACGGTGGACTGCACAGCGATGCGCCCCGTCCATCGGCAGGGAGGTGCGTATCCACAGCACAACCCCGACTCCCGTTCTGCGTCTGTTATTGAGTGCGTGTCGCGTGCGCCTTCTTCGCCACCTGTCACCACCTCGGATGCCGGATTCTTCCATCCTGTGGGGAGGCATCAGCAGAAAGGGGAGTGTCTGCGTCTCCAGGCTGCGCTGTAGCAAATGAGCACCACCTGGCTGGGTGACAGCCAAAGGAGTTTATTCTCCTGCTTGTTGGGAGGATGGAGGTCAGAAACCAACGCCTCTTGGGGTCAGACTCCCTCTGCAGGCTCTGGGAAGAATCCTCCCGGCCTCTTCCGCTTCCAGTCGTTTCCAGCAATCCTTGGCTCGTGGGGGCATCACTTCCACCAACCTCGGCCTCCAGCATCCCGTGGCCTTTTCCCCTGGGGGTGCCTCTCCTCGGCGTCTCTGTACCAGACCTCCCCTCTTGTAAGGACCCCAGTCAAGCCCTCCTCTCCCCAGAGAAAGCCCATCCTCACTGGACTGCATCTGCAAAGACCCTGTTTCCAAATCAAGTCACGGTCACGGGGCCTTGGGTTGGAGGGGGAGGCTGGGGGCACAACTGGACTTACAACAAAGGGGCAGGTGCAGAGCTGGCTCATCTGGGGGGAGCTGGCAAGGCACAAGGAGCAGGCTCAGGAGCCCAGGGCAGGCCAAGTGCCACAGGCCGAGCGTGAGCACCTGTGCCTTCCCTGGACCAGCGACAGTGGCTGCTCGGTTGCTGAGGAGGGCCATGGGCCACGTGAGTGCTGGGCTGGGGACAGGTGTCCTGATGGACCAGCAAGGCCACGAGGTGTGTGACAGACATGGACAGGAGGATGGGGGCGTTTAGATAGCCGACCTGCCACCCTGCCCCTTTGCTGGGACAGTCATTCCCGGTGCTGGGAGCCAGCACGTCAATCCTTGTATCCAAAACACGGGTCTTTTTTTACTGAAGGCTTGTTCTAGTGATTTGAAAGGAAGAGTGACACAGAGAGAGGAAGAGAAAGAGATGGGGGGTGGAGAGAGAGAGGGAGAGAGGGAGAGAGAGGAAGAGGGAAAAGGGGAGAGAGAGAGAGAGAGAGAGAGAGATCTTCCATCTGCTGGTTCACTCTGAAGTCACCCAGTCTCCCACATGGGCGGCAGGGACCCAAGCACTTGGGCTGCACTGGCTTCCCAGGCGCACTAGCGGGGCTGAATGAAGCCGAGCATCTGGGGGCAGAACTGGTGCTCTGATGGGGCACGCTGGCCTCGGGAGCCGTGGCCTAACCCCCTGCCCCGCCGCACCGGGCCTCCAGACGGGCTTCCTAAACCCGACCTTACCCCAGCTCCAACAGAGATGATGACCGACTGAGCCTGGGTCTGTGGAGGTCGGGGAGCAGGTTCTGGGCACACTCCGTGGTACGCGCTCCCAGGGAGTGTGTTCTCCAGGGTGTCTGCTTTCTGGAGCTGCATCCCACATCCTCAGCTATGCGCTCGGAAAGCCACGAGCTGCCTAGGAGGGAAAACGTAGAATTGTGTTCTCTTGGCCGGCGCCGCGGCTCACTAGGCTAATCCTCCACCTTGCGACGCTGGCACACCGGGTTCTAGTCCCGGTCGGGGCACCGATCCTGTCCCGGTTGCCCCTCTTCCAGGCCAGCTCTCTGCTGTGGCCAGGGAGTGCAGTAGAGAATGGCCCAAGTGCTTGGGCCCTGCACCCCATGGGAGACCAGGATTAGCACCTGGCTCCTGCCATCGGATCAGCGCAGTGCTCCGGCCGCAGTGCGCCTAACGCGGCGGCCATTGGAGGGTGAACCAACGGCAAAAGGAAGACCTTTCTGTCTGTCTCTCTCTCACTGTCCACTCTGCCTGTCAAAAAAAAAAAAAAACAATTGTGTTCTCTTGCTCTTACAAGTTACTCTATAAATGTTTTGTCCTGTTATTAAGAGGGAGCTGTACAATTATAAAATAGTATGTCATTTTCTCCCTTATTCTCTGAATATTATCATAGATCCCCCTCCCCCCCAACCACCCAGTATAAGATGAAAAAGGTGGAATAGCAGATTTGCTGTCCTTGTCTGCTTGGACATTGTAACGCGTGTCGTGGACTGAGCACCGTAAGCGGCAGGAGTTAACATCTCTGAGTTCCGGAGGCTGGAGGCCCAGAGCCGAGCTGTCAGCAGGGCTGGGTTCTGCTGGGGCCGCTCTCCCTGGCGTGCAGGTGGCAGCTTCACCCTTAGCACTTATTTCATTTACCGTTAATCACCTCTTCAACGTCCCGATCTCCACACACCCTGACGCTGGGAGGTACGGGGGTGGGGCTTCCAAGTGGGGAGACACGGCCCAAGCTACAGCCGTTACGAAGGAACTTGGGGATAAATGGCTTGACTGTCCCTTTCAGTCTGTGCATTTGTTAGGCCAGGCAGGAGTCCGCGGCTTCTGGAGGCCAGGGAGGGGAGGGGGCGTGGCGAGGAAAGTGGCCAGGCCTGCGAGAGACGCAGGCTGTTCCCGGCCACTGTCCGCGGGCCAGCACTGGCCATCTGCCCACCGAGTCACAGGGCTCTGGGAAGCATGGGAGGCACGTGGCTGTACACTGGTCCGGCTTTGCTCGATGTCATTCTTCAATCTGGCCTATTTCGCTCTCTTCGTTCTGTCCATGGTGAGAGAGGGATTTTCAAAATTGAGTAAAGCACAGAAGTGGGGCCGTGACACGCTCAGCACCCCCGGGGGTCGTCACTTGGTGTCTAATTCTGCAGCTCCTCCCCGGACAGTCACTGGGTGAAGGCCTTGGCTGAGTGTCCAGGATCCGAGGGCAGGAAAACGCAGTTCCCGGCGCCAGGGAGCTTCCAGTCTAGAGGTTAAAGCCACCAGGAAAGCGAAGCTGGCAGTCAGGGCAATGCAGACAGCAGCCTGAGCTCAGGGAGGCTGCCGTGGGCTTTCCAGGAGAGGCCGAGCCCGGGCCGTGCTGGGCAGGGCTCACATCTGGAGGTGGACAGGGAACGGGTTCCCGGCAAACCCAGTGTGTGCACGAGGGTATGAATGTGAGTGTGGCTTGCGTGCATATGTGTCACTGTATTTGCATGCGCACGTGTGTGTTTACGTGTGTGAGTGTGTGTTCAGGCACATGTGTGAGCATGCATGGGCACATGTGAGAGTGTTTGCTTAGGCGACCTGTGTGAGTGTGTCTGCATAGACACACGTGTGTGAGTTTGCTCAGGTACATGTGTGAGTGTGCATGGGCACATGTGTGAGTGTGTGTGTGCCTAGGCACGTGTGTGAGTGTTTACGTGGACTCTTGTCTTATTTTATCTGAAAGGTAGAGTTAAAGGGAGGGAGAAACAGAGAGAGAAATCTTCCATCTGCTGGTTTGCTCCCGGGGCCGGGTCAGGCCAAAGCCAGGAGCCAGGAGCTTCTTCCTGGTCTCCCATGTGGGTGGGAGGGGCACAAACACTCGGGCCGTCTTCCACTGCTCTCCCAGGTCCATTAGCATGGAGCAGGATCGGAAGTGGAGCAGCCGGGACTGGAACCAGCGCCCACATGGGATGCTGGTGCTTCAGGCAGTGGCTTTACCTGCTACGCCACAGCGCCGGCCCACGGGCTTTTCTGAGAGCTCTCCATGCCGCAGGTGCCCCTGAACACGTTTGCCCCGTGTATGTGCTCTGCTCCCGCTCCCCACCCGTGCCCCGTGCGGAAGCTGACGGTGATCACCGTGGGGCTCCCGAGGCTCCCGGCTCCGGGTTGGCTTCAGTGATGGGGCTCTGCTGCAGAGGCCAGAGGGAGGCCGGAGAACAAGCCCCGGGCTCCTGTCCTCCTGCCTTCTCCCTGTGAGGGACACCTGCGTCCCGGCTCTGAACGCGTCGGCTCTCAGGGCGGCCTCTCCGCACACTGTCTCCAGGCGGCCATCCCAGCCCTGCCTCTCCTCCTTCAGCCCCACGCTGTGTTTTCACCCATTTTGTATGACTCAAATGAAACACCTGAGCTACTGACAAAGGAGAGACACTGGGACTTCGAGGGCAGGGCCTGGCATTGGCTCAGCTCTGCTGAGGGTCTCCGTGGCCACCTCACATCACAGTGGGTCACATGTGGGGGTGGGGGGGTACAGCAAAGGGGAAACAGAGAGCCAGGGTCCCACAGTCCCTGTTGGGCACACCCCCAACTGCTGGAGAACTACTAGCCCAACTCTTAAAGACCCCACCCCAAACACTGAGGCGCAAAACCCGGGGCACAAGCACGGAGCCACCTCCACGCTGTGGCAAGTGCACAGCGGTACACATGGCACACGCCCCCATGAGGGCGGGGCTAGAGGGCTTGGAGCTCAGCAGAGGTGTGGCCCAGCAGAGGCGTGGCCCAGCAGAGGTGTGGCCCAGCAGAGGTGTGGCCTAGCAGAGGTGTGGCCCAGCAGAGGTGTGGCTCAGCAGAGGTGTGGCCCAGGAGAGGTGTGGCCCAGCAGAGGCGTGGCCCAGCAGAGGTGTGGCCCAGGAGAGGCGTGGCCCAGCAGAGGTGTGGCCTAGCAGAGGTGTGGCCCAGCAGAGGTGTGGCTCAGCAGAGGCATGGCCTAGCAGAGGTGTGGCCCAGCAGAGGTGTGGCCTAGCAGAGGTGTGGCCCAGCAGAGGTGTGGCCTAGCAGAGGTGTGGCCCAGCAGAGGTGTGGCCCAGCAGAGGTGTGACCCAGCAGAGGTGTGGCCCAGCAGAGGTGTGGCCCAGCAGAGGTGTGGCTCAGCAGAGGTGTGGCCTAGCAAAGGTCTGGCTTAGCCGCGGGAAACCCGGGGATGGCGCGGCCTGGTGGGGCTCATCCGCGATTCGGATCCACGGGACACAGCCTGTAAGTGAAAGGCCGTTGCCTTTCAAGCTATTTTGGTAACTTTACGGTGGTTCAAGTCCACGTCTGTCTTGTCTCAGGTCATCTCACCCCTCCCTCCGGATGGTTGAAAAACAAGATGTTGAGTTACACTGAACAGAGCTGTGAAAGCGCTCGCTCGGGCTCCTCCCGGGACTCGGCCAGATGTGCTTGTCCCGGCTCATCTCTGTCAACGAGAAGAACATCTGGGAAAACAGAGCCATTGTGTGGCTCCATCCGCCTGTTAACAGCCGCGCCGCTGCCCACTCTGTCTCCCAGCTCTGGAAGCTGCATCCAGCCAGTCCAGCTACTTATACAATGAGGCACAAACAAACAAACACACGGGACACCCTGCTGGCACCGGCATTCTTCCGGAGCTACCCAGCTGCCCGGGGTGGTGTCTGCAGGCCATGTGGGCTGTCACGTGGGGAGATGCCGGGGCAGATGGGACCCCGCATGTGTGGTACTTGGGCATCCTGCACGGGAAAAGCTGCCCTGTGTGGCGGGGAGGAAGAGATGGATAGGGAGGGGGAGGAGAGAAGAACCCAGGCCTGTGGAGGGGAAAGGCCGGTGAGAGTTCATGCCTTTGGGGTAAAGAGGACCATTCTAGAATTGCATTGCATATGGCTGCCCCAGGTGCAGGAGTGTCGAGATGGTGAGATTCCCCCCTCCATGTCTTGCTTTCAGCCAACTCAGGCATCAGGAAGGTGATCCCACGCCTACCAACATCGTGGGCAGAATTTTCTGTTTCGCACTGCCTGACTCATTCCATGTGCCCGCATGCATGTAAGAAAAGGAGGGGCTCTTGGTCTCCTCGGCGGTGGCACTGAGAACCTGGTCTGGTGCTTCCTGGCCTCCAGGGACCACCGGGAGAGGACATGCTGGGGGCATTCGCACATTCACAGGGGTGTGCGTGAGGTCCCCAGCTGGAAGATGGGGACAAGTCCCCGACACTTCCCCCCAAACTCAGGATCCCAGGAAGACGCTTGCTGTGAGAGACGCGGAGAGGAGTGCCCGGGCGTCTGTGATCACCAGAAAGGCCGCTGGTACCTTCTCCATCAAGGAGTCAGCACTTGAACTTCATGCAAAGCCCAGGAGGCAGAACAAAAGCTTGGGATACACCCAGGCCACCTCGGACACCCTAGTTCAGACGAAGGCCAGGACCCATCGGAAGCGTTGTTATCCATCACGGAGGAGGTGTGATGTGTTTTGTACGTGAGCCCGTAGGGAACAAACGGGAAAGCAGTCTCCCAAGCTCAGGGGTAACTGACCTTCCAGTCAGGCTCTGTGCGTTCTTCTGGTCTTGTTTTGTGTTTCCTTTGAAAACAGCGACGTTGGGCTACTGAACAGATCCTATGGCTTCATTACAAGGGAGGAGGACCAGAAAAGGTGTCCAGTAGAAGCCCCCCGCTCCAGTGTTCCCCAGCACAGGGGGGCGAGCAAACTGCAGGAGGGGAGCTGGGGCTCCAGGCATCAGGAAAGGATGGGGCCAGGGCAAGGCTGCAGGCCTGGCTGGATGAGTTTCCTCTCGGATGTGTGGGAATACCACACCGTGCCCCCCAAAACGTCCAAGTGTTGCCCATGAATCATCCCCTGCATGTCGGGATTGGGCACAGCTTTTCTGGGTCATTGCCAGCCTGCTTAACACCAGGCTTACGGATCACCCTGAGTGCATTCCATTCTGTGCGGTAGAAGGAAAGCCGGGGAGCCTAGTTTGGGTCAGAAACCATGGGCATTTTTAAGCTTTTGCTATTGACTACCAACCTGCCTGCCAGAAGAGCTCTACCCGTTCCCACTTTGATCTCCAGTGTCGGGATACAAACAGGCAGAGCGATTTCTGTGGTGAGAATCCACAGTCCTTTGGCGACAGATACGTTAGACTTTTCCTCCATGTGGTCATTATCCGCTGTATTTATTTTATATGAATGGTTGCTCAAGATGTTTCTTTCTTTTCAATTAGTGTGCTGTTTTTAATTTTTTTCCTTTTATTCTATACTTATGATTCATATCCATTTGGCATAGCTTATATATTAAGATTTTAAAAAAATAAAAAATGGATTTAAAAAATGAACACCAATTCAAATCCCGGCTGCTCCATGTCCAATCCAGCTCCCAGCTGATGGCCTGGGAAAGCAGTAGAAGACGGCCCAAGTGTTTGGGTCCCTGCACCCACATGGGAGACCAGGATGGAGTTCCAGGCTCCTGGCTTTGGTTTGGCCCAACCCTGGCCATGGTGGCCATTAGGGGAGTGAACCAGCAGAAGGAAAACCTCTCTCTCTGTTTCTCCCCCTCTCTCTGTAACTCTGTCTCTAAAATTAAAAAAAACAAAACAAAACAAGTGACATAAAGGGAGAGGAACTCCGCATCAGCACACGTGTATCATGTGTATCACACACGTGTACACACGATATAGTTGCTGCAATGGAGCAAGGCATTGAGATCCGAGTCTTTGATGGACCGTTATTCAGAAACAAAGACATTCTAACCTTCCTTGAATAAGAGAGCATGCCATTTCTTCAAAAAAGAGCAATTATTCTATTAAAATTTAAAGGAATTGATCATGCATAGCAAAGGTTTGGAAACCATTGTTGAAAATGCCTGCAGCCCAGAGGCTCTGGCTGGGGTCCTGCTGGCTCTGCCTGTATCGTGTGGCAGAGAGCCTGGGTTTGAGGCCGAGCTGTGCTTCTGATTCCAGCTTCCTGCTAAGGCAGACCCTGTGCAGAAGCAGGTGATGGTGATGCTCAAGTACATGGTGCCCTGGCACCCATGGGGGAGACCTGGACTGAGTTCCAGTTTCCTGGAGTTGGTCTCTCCCAGCCCCAGCTATGTGGACAGGCATTTGGGAGATGGACTGATGGATGAAGACCTCTCTCTCTCTCTCTCTTCCTCCTTCCCTCTTCTCTTTCAAATACATATAAGTAATTTTTTAAAGAAATCTTTAGACCACAATATTAGATCTTTAATAGCTCTGGTCACATAATTCTGTAATTTTAGATGTGGAAACAGTTATGTGCAAGTGAAATCTAAGATTTCTGAGGATAATTTAAAAAATTCTAATAGCTTCCTGAAAGAGCAAGCCTACTCATAAGTAGATTAAAAAATTCAAAAATTATATCTGGCTTGTCAGTATCATGGCATAATGAAAAACATTTCAGTTTTAAGAAAAAATACGTTTGAAGCTGAAATTTTATACCCAACCACACTATCCACCCAGGGGAGATTGTATTTTAAGAGAAGCAAAAGCAGAAAATTTATTCCCCTAGTGTCCTAATTCAGCTGAAAACAGTGTAAGCAGTGGCACCTGTCAGGGTGCCCTCCCTTCTCCCTGCACCTGCTGGGGTGATGGTTTCTTCCACCTGCGCCTGGTGGGGGTTTTAGCTGCACCCTGGACTTAAGGGAAGTCCTCTGTGCTGGAACACAGCACACAGCCAGTATTTCAGCAAAGGGAACAAGCTGCCTTTTTCCCCACGGGTCCTAAAGTCCCCGAGTATCTGTTTACTGAGTTCCCTGCCCTGTCTTAGCCTTTCAGTCACTCGGGTTTCCTGTGGGCTTCAGGTGAGGAGGGATCAACCCCAACAAGAGTGCATTTTCAGCAGGGATCTTTCCAACTTCAAATAGTTTGTGGGGAAAATGGGATTAAAAGAAAAGCTTGTTTTGGTGCAAAAAAAAAAAAAAAAATCTGAAACCCATGCATTCGATGGGTTTTCAAAGAGTTCATAGAAAATTGTATTATGGAAAAGTATGCATGGGTTTCAATTTTTTGTGTAGCCAAATTATCTTTTAGTTCCATTTTATTTTTTAAAGATTTATTTATTAATTTGAAAGGTGGGGGGGAGGGAGAGAGAGAGAGAGAGAGAGAGAGAGAGAGAGAGGTCTTCCATCTGCTGGTTCACTCCCCAGATGGCCACAATGGCCAAGGCTGGGTCAGGCCAAAGCCAGGAGCCAGGAGCTCCGCTCAGGTCTCCCATGTGGGTGGCAGGGACCAAAGTACTTGGGCATCGTCCCAGGTGCATCAGCAAGGAGCTGGATCAAAAGTGGAGCAGCCGGGACTTGAACTGGTGCCCATCTGAGATGCTGGCGTTGCAGGCAGCAGCTGAACCAGCCACATCACAATACCGGCCCAGTTAATTCCATTTTCTATGGCTCTTTTGTATATGGGGAGGTCTGGCTGCAGGTGGACAGGCCTTGTGGGCCCAAGGCGGTGGGGGTGGGGTCGGCACCAGGGTCAGCTACTTGCAGGAAACAGCTCTTCCTTGAAAGGTGGACAGGTGGACTAAGAAGCCACTTAGGGAGAAGCTGTTTTCTAAAACTAAGACAGACATCACTCATCCCCCACCTGTCGGGTTTATTCACTTCAAATCGCTGTGGCTCCAGGCTGCTGGAAGTGGCTACTGGCCGATTGCTCCAGAGTGGATTAAACAATGGCCACAGGCAGTAAGGACTCACTAACTGCGGCCTGATAAAGGCCACGTTACATTACAGACTTCTAACCTGGGATCCCCTCGGTTAGAATGTGGATGCTGGATGCTCGTGCACCCCCAAGCCAAAGCTGGACCCCAGGGCGCGAGAGCGAGGGCAGAGAGTCCCTCTTGGAGGGGGCCGACGTCATCATTGGATTTCTCAGAAACACCTGCTAGCAGGGGCTTCCCGGGTAGGACGGGAGGGAAAGCGACGTTTCTGGGGCAAAAAGGACTTGAATTAAACACCGGCTTCTGTCTGTCTGCTTTTAAAGCCTCGTGCTCCGCAGGGTGGGGCCGAGGACCAGCCGCTGCGAGGAAGGGAGCAGGACTTGTGCCGAGCGGCTTTGCCGGGTAACTCGGCTTTCTGAGATGATGGCGGGCACAGTGAGCGACGTGCACCTGCCGGAGTTCTGGCGCCTTCTCCCCGAGGAAGTCTCCATCCACGGCAAGCGGGGATCCGAGTGGGAGGAGCTGCCCCGGCACAGCCTGTCCGTTCGCAGCCTCTCTGGTTTGCCTGAGCCCCCATCTGGAAAGCTCCTGGGTGGTCAGCCACAGGTCCTCCTCTGCTTCCCAGGGTGGCCGGGAGGAAGTGGGGGAAGGGGTGTCCTCTGGGCAGCAGGGGCTCAGGATAAACACCCCTCCCCCAGGGCCGTGGCTTGGTAAGTCCAGTGAGAGCTGCATGCCTCGCTCATGTGCTCCCTCAAGTCTATTGAGTACTTTTGTGCAGTGATCAACCTGCACAACCACACCTGGGAACCCTGCTGACTATTGGAGGGTTTGACACAAAACCAGAGCCGATCCACAGGACGGGCAGTAGGCGGCTATGGAAGAAGGGTTATTGTAGGAGGGAATGTTTTCCGGGCTCCATCTCAGAAGATCCCACCACCAACAGTACAGAGTGCGTGTACACACACTGACGTCTAATGACCAAGGCCGTGACTGCTTGTCGCTATGAAATGGGCTGACACATGGTGTTTCCCTTAGAGCTTCCCTATTTCAGAGTTTCTTCAAAGGTAACAGTTAAAGCTTTCTTAAAGATCTATTTATTTATTTGAAAGGCAGAGTTAGAGAGTGGCAGAGGCAGAGAGAGAGAGAGAGAGGTGTTCCATCTGCTGGTTCACTCCCCAGATGGCCACAACGGCCGGAGCTGAGGCAATCCTAAGTCAGGAGCCAGTAGCCAGGAGCTTCCTCTGGGTCTCCCACGTGGGTGCAGGGACCCAAGGACCTGGGCCATCTTCACTGCTTTCCCAGGCCACAGCAGAGAGCTGGATGGGAAGTGGAGCAGCCGGGACTCGAACCAGCACCCATATGGGATGCTGGCCCTGCAGGCAGTGGCCTTACCTGCTATGCCACAGCGCCAAACATTTGTAATTTTTAAGTAATGCTAATCCATTCTTTTTGTTAATACCAATTGGGTTCTGGAGAGTGAGCGATCAAAGATGGAGCCGGCGCTCCCAGGAGATACGGGGCTGGGTTCCTGCACATCTGGCCACGGCGTCCACACCGGCTGATCGACAACGCTGACTTCTGTGAGCTCCTGCTCTGTGATGCCGTGTGACACACACAGGCTCTCCGTGGACGATTACGGATGCACCGTGTTCCTCACAATGGGACAGCAGCAGAGGGGGCCAGGGCGCTCCTGACCCCGGGCGGATTCCTCGGCTCTCAGCCTCACCTGCTTCTTTACGCAAAAATCAGTCGAAAGCTCACGAATCTGCAGATTTGCCTTCGCTGCGTCACGGGTGACAGACGCTGCTGCGGCCCCGGCAGGGTGGCCTCTCAGACACTGGCACCAGGGTGGCCTCTCAGACACTGGCACCAGGGTGGCCTCTCAGACACTGGCACCGGCTCCCTGATGTCCTGACCTTGCACTCAGGCCGACTCCTGATGGTCACCCTCCTGCCTTTCCCCCACAGGTGCCTCGCGCCCCCTCGGCCTCAGGAGCGTGGCGGGGAGTTCTTCAGCGGCATTGCGGGCCCCCACGTCCAGGGAACTCCCCACGGCCAAGCACAGACACACAAGGGGCAAGGCGGAGGGGGCCTGCACCCCGGGAGTGGCTGTGGGAGCGGCTGCTGGGCGGATCTGAGCGAGACGTGAGCTCAGGATCAGGTTGACCGCGATGCAGAGCGCGGATCGGTTCCGCTTTCTGCAGAGCCGGCGGGGCCATTGCCATCACACCTCTGATGTCCCAGAGGAACCACGTGGCTCTAACTCCACTAGATTATCCGGCTTTTCTTTTCCGGAGGCAAAGCCGCTCTCCCCCAAGGAATAAAAACCCATAAAACGCAGTGACATTTAATACACTTCATGTCGGGGAGCAGTAATTTCCCATCAAAACCGTGATGGCCGGGCCTGATTTTTCTGTGTGCAATTTTACGCAGCCAGGGCTGAACCCAGGCAGGAGGTGCTGAGACCCCAGGGCGGGGCTGGTGACGGGGCAGGGTGACTCTCAGGGGTGGGGGTTCACACTTGGGGGATCCTGTTTCACTTCCTTGGCTTGGACCCCACCCAGCACCTGGGAAAACAGAGCCCAGTGCCCCACCCCCACCCCTGTGCAGCCCTGCCAGCTCTGCTTAAATAGGCTTTAATTTAATTAACAGAAAACAGCATCAATAAACATTAGCTCAGGGAGGCTCCCAGCCTGGCTCCAGGGCCCCAGGCCCGAGTTATTTGAGAACCAGCCCCTCCCCCACCCTGCCAGAGCTCGCCGGCTTGTCAGCTTTCCCACATGGTCCCCCGGTGACCGACACGGTCCCCGACCTGCTCCCTGCTCCCTGCTCTGCCCCAGCACGGGGCTCCTTGGCCGGGCTAGCGGTGTAGCAGGAGTAGGGGACACAGCCTTTTCTGCCATGGTCTTGTCCCCCGGGACTCCCTGCCGGAGCCACACTGAGGTTGGCCCTTGGCAAAATGGGGGGCGCTCCAGCCAGCACCGAGAGGACCCAAGGGAGGGAACATGGGCACAAAACGCTGCTTGCCGAGCCGAGCCGGCCGGAGTCACCCCATGCGGCTGGCGAGCCGCGATGGGCGGGATTGCCGAGCAGGTGGCCTGCCCGGGTCAGAGGGCAGGGACTGCGGCCCGTGGAGCGCACTGCACACAGACCCCGTCCTTAGGAACACGATGTCACTCAGCCTTGTGACAGGGGTGCTGCAGGGGGAGGCGGGGTTCACTTCAGCAGGACAGCGCTGGCGCCTCCGGG
The DNA here is from genome assembly GCF_033115175.1 of Lepus europaeus. Lineage (NCBI taxonomy): Eukaryota > Metazoa > Chordata > Mammalia > Lagomorpha > Leporidae > Lepus > Lepus europaeus. The sequence continues at coordinate 180,535,545 of NC_084827.1, forward strand.
AAACCTGTGCCACGAGTCGGTGCAGGAGCCGTAGGCTGTGTCTCCAGACTCACTGCCACGTCCTGGTCGCGATATCGGTGCTTGTGCCTTTCCCAGCCAATGTTGGCACGTGCCCACGGTCAGAGCAACAGAAAACCACAAGGAGTCGGCGGCTGCGTTCCCGAGGCAGTGAGAGCAGCGTGGCCACGTGGTTCCTTTGGCCCTCGGAAGACATCAAAGCCGCAGGGAGGCCGACTTGGGGATGCTGGCGAGATGATCTATTCCAGGAGCCCCGAGGCAAAGGGCCTGGACGCCTCGGGGCAGGCGGGGTGGGGGCTGAGGTCCGCAGCTCCCCATACCAGAGGCGTCCGCTCACCACTCCTGGAGCGAGAAGGGCCCGGTCCTCCTGAGCCCGGCTGAGTGGGTTGCTGTGTGCCTGCACGCCGCGGAGCTGCCCCCCTCCCCCAATGGCTGTGAGTGGGCCCAGGCAGGGAGGGCCCTGCTCTGAAAAGGCTCAGGCATCTGAGACCAGGGCTAACGCCTCTGCCTCACTCAGGTCCCTCTCCTTAGCTTTGGGGCTTTTTAAAAAGATTTTATTTTATTTATATGAAAGACAGAGTTACAGAGAGAGGGAGAGACAGAGAGAGAGGTTTTCCATGGGCTGGTTCACTCCCCAGATGGCCACAATGTCCAGAGCTGTGCCGATCCAAAGCCAGGAGCCAGGAGCCAGGAGCTTCTTCCGGGTCTCCCATGCAGGTGCAGGGGCCCAAGGACCTGGGCCATCCTCCACTGCTTTCCCAGGCCACAGCAGAGAGCTGGATCGGAAGTGGAGCAGCCGGGTCTCCAACAGGTGTCCAGATGCGATGTTGGTGTCGCAGGCAATGGCTTTACCTGCTGCGCCACAGCGCCAGCCCCAGGAGAACCGTTAGATCAGAGGACATTTGGATAAGTTAGTTTATTTGGGCAAAGAGTTCATGAGACAGGGGGAGGCTGAGGATACAGGGGAGGTGGAAAGCTGACACAGGCATGAGGGAGAAGTGTGTGTGTCTTCACGGAGGGCACGGAATGTGCACGCAACAGAAAAGCCATGCACGGATTCCAAACATTTTAGGCACCAAAATGATTTCTCTCCTAGTTCAGTTTTCCACTAGCTTTGCGAAGTCCCCTCCAAGACGGCTTCCGGCCGTGCCCACCTTGGTGCCACCCTTCCCACACCAAATAGGGCTGACCTGTGTGGCCTGAAGGATGCTGGGAAATGGGTGAAGCATCACTCCTGGGTGTCACTCCTCAGACACCCAAGACTCCTGGCTTCTGCCTCGCTCTCTTGGTCGCCCTCTCTGGGGGAAGCCAGCTGCCATGTCGGGTGGACCCGGAGCACTCCGTGGCCAGGTCCACGAGCTGAGCAACCACGGCCCCCGCCAGCAGCTGGGGGAGCAGGGCACCTTGGAGGCAGGCGCTCGGCCCCAGGCACAGCGGCAGGTGCCTCCAACCCCGGCTTTAGGCAGACCTCGGGGCTGGAGCTCTCTGGCTAAGCCGGGCGGATTCCTGGGCTGCGGGAGATGACTGACACATGTCACTGTGGCTCCAAGCGGCTGCGGGTGACCTGCCAGTCAGGTAAGGGCAGACGCGATCCTGGGGGTGGAGCGCGGGGGAGGTTGAGGCTCTGTGCCCGTGGCTCCGGTGAAGTATGAAGAGCAAGACCAGGCCAGCCACCGACCGCGGGGTGATGGGGCGGGCTTGGAGGCCTGCAGATCCACTGTGAGACCAGCAGGCCCTGGGACGGAGGAAGAGGAGGGGGGAGAAGGCTGAGGCCTCCTTGCGTGAGACGGCTGCTCGAGCCTGGACATGACCGGGCCTTCCGGGTGGCGCCGCTCCCCGTCGGTCATGGAACGGACACTGCCTGCTGGTCATTTCCGGACTCGCTAGCGAAGACAGCAGTGCAGGCCCAGGAGTCTCGCAGCCTGGCGTTCGAAGGGGAGCTTGGGATCTGCAGAGGTGAGATTCTCTCCGGAATACGTGTGCGCCGTGTCAGGCCCGATCTCCCCCTGAAACCAAACCAAGCAAATGTGGGAGAATCAACGGGTCGGCAGACACAGGGGTGTAGATCGTCCCCTCTATGCCGAAAGAAAGGCCTGCAGCCCTCAACAAAGGTGGGGGCAAAACCCAGAGAACCCCGTACGGAAGGGCCGGGGGCTGGGGCTCCCCAGGAAGGGGTGGCCCGGGTCACTGCTGTGTGAACCTCAGATGGCCGTTGGGTGCCTTCGGCACAGGCTCCTGGGTCGGAGGCGAGATTTAGGCAGGCGAGCGTGGGGAGGGAGGCGCAGGTGTCCGGCCCAGTGTGGGGCCCTGTCTGCGGATGGCCGGCAGGGCCTTAGGTGCGCCTGGCTCACTTCTCAGGTTACATAGGAGCCACATGGAGGAGCGACATGGCCTGCCGGCCTCGTTCCCTGAGGTCTGTCACGATGGCCATCGGGAGCCTCTCAGAGGGCACCCTGCCTACTCAGGGGCACCAAACCACCAGCACCCGGGCCGTGGCACTGCTCGTTTACATGGTTACTCTCTTGTTTACACGTGGATCTGGTCTTCTACCTGTTCTTGCCTTCTTATGCGTAATGAAAATGCTGGTTCTATCTTTTCCTCTCCCACAACTTCAGAGGTTTCTAGGATGGCTTTGGCCAGGAACCTGGGATGCAGACCAAACACATAGACAGACAGACAGATAGATAGGGCTAGTTAGCACAATAGTTCTCACAATGTCACACCAAATGCGTGTACACCCATACACACATACACACCTGTCCCCCAGGAGCTGACACATACAATTTACAACAAACTTCACAACGCAATGGTCCCCTCTTTGAACCCCGGAACACCCCCGATGCTGCTGTTCTGTCCGTCAGCCACATCTCTCCTGGTTCTAGCAACACCAAGCTAAGGGACAAAGCTAGGCCCCTCCCCCAGGCTAGCAGGCACAACCAACCACAACCGGGCACCAAATGACCACAACCTTCAGAAGATTCACCCTCCAGCTGCCGTGGCCACACCACAGCCGCACCGTGTCCCCTCCAGCCCCCGCCCTCAGCAGGTGCCCAGCCCACCACCTGGCCCCACTACCATTACAGACCAAGCACAGAGGTGTCCCTGGCTGCTGGCATCCCCAGACGCTTTCCCTGGTAATGGCCTGAAACTCATTTCCAAAGATTCAAACAATGCATAGGGTGATATTTTTCATATGAAATAATGTGCATTCTAGTATCTTTCCAAGGCTGATTCTTTTTTTTTTTTTTTTTTTTGACAGGCAGAGTGGATAGTGAGAGAGAGAGACAGAGAGAAGGTCTTCCTTTGCTGTTGGTTCACCCTCCATTGGCTGCCGAGGCCTGCCCTCTGCGGCCGGCGCACCGTGCTGATCCAAAGGCAGGAGCCAGGTACTTATCTTGGTCTCCCATGGGGTGCAGGGCCCAAGGACTTGGGCCATCATCCACTGCACTCCCGGGCCATGATTCTTGGACATGGAGCATTGTGATGTCATAAATAACGTGTCTGGCCAGCTCCCGGCACAGGGCTTCAAAACCTTTGCAATTTCCTGAGCGATAGGAGCGCCTTTGTTATCCCCAATCAGCCATGTGCCTGCATTGATGCTAACGGGGTGGGGCCTTGGTTTCTTGGGACAAAAGGGTGGGGACTGATGGCCCCTCTGCCTGACCTCTGGGGAGCAGGGGTGAGCTGCAGACTGGAGACAGAGTTGTAGTGTGTGGCCGTCCATTCACTCACCCCTGCCGGTAAGAGCTCTGGAAACAGGACCCAAGAACACTGCCTGGCTGGTGATCATGTCTGCGTGCTAAGAGCGTGGGGACCTGGGGGCCACAGGGAGGAGCCAAGGCAGCTCTGTGCCACCTGCCCCAACCCAATACCTCGCCCTGTCTCCTCCCCTGACTGGTAACTTCAGAATGCAGCTGCAGAGGCCGGCATTGCCCACCATGGGTGACACCACGGCTTGAAGGTTGGCATTCCGTATCAGAGCGCAGGTTCAAGTCCTGGTTACTCGGGCCCCTGACCAGATCAAGATCAAGTGCTTGGGCCCCTGATCCATGTGGACCTGGCTCAGCCCTGGCTGTTGAGGGCCTCTAGCAAGTGAACCAGTGGGTGGAAGATATCTCTCTCTCTCTCTCTCTCTCTCTCTCTCTCTCTCCTCTGTCTCCCAAGTAGATGAAATGAAATAAACATTGAAAAAACAACTGTAGGAGCCAGCGTTATGGCGTAACAGATTAAGCTGCCTGTGACTCTAGCTTCCCATATGGGCGCTGGTTCTAGTCCCGGCTGCTCCACTTCTGATCCAGCTCTCTCCTGTGGCCTGGGAAGGCAGTGGAAGATGGCCCAAGTCCTTGGGCCCCTGCACCTGCATGGGAGACCTGGAAGAAGCACCTGGCTCCTGGCTTCAGCTCAGCCCAGCTCCCGCTGTGGCAGCCATTTGAGAAGTGAACCAGCCCATGGACGATCTCGCTGTTGTATCTCCTCCTCTTTCTCTGTAACTCTGCCTTTCAAATAAATAAGCAAATCTTTAAAAGACACTGTGATTGTAAGCATAGCGCTTTCTCAAGCTCTGAATTATCCTAGAGAATCAGCAAACCTGAGGCGGGGCCGTGCGAACCCTGTCTCCCTCCCTCTTCTGCCCCCGGGGCCAGGCACTTGGTCAGGAGCAGAAGTCGGTTTGGGCCGTGGTTCTGGAGGCTGGAGAGTCCGCGAGCAGGGCCTGGTGCTGTGTCTGACACGGCTGTGACACGGGGAGGACATGTGTGCAGCTCGCACGCCCCTCCCCTTAGAGAGCTGGGGCTGCCCTGGGGCTCTGACCGCACCCAGTCCCCACCCCTCCAAACGCAAGGGCCTTCACAAAGTTCATGGCACACAGCATCGAGAGAGAAGCTTGCTCTGGGCCAGACAAGTCCGAATTCCCCGCATAGCTCTCTCAGAGTGTGCCTTTTCCAGAAAATGTTTGAAGTGTCTTCAAACTGTTAACGTCTGATTTGGGGGAGTAAACTTCTAACACATGAGCATTGGAGGCCACAGGGAAAGGTTTCAAGCAATGGAAAATCCGAGATTGTCAGCCAGAGTAGACGTGGGGGTCACGGGGACCCCTGTGGAAGGAACCCTGGGGACCCTGCCCTCTAGTTTGCAGGTTCTGGTCCTGACCCAGGATAGAAGCCCTCAGCCCCGGCCGGTGGGCCCTGTGCTGATGTGGGGGAGTTGGTGTCGGGCCTGGCTTGGAGGCCCCGCGGTCCATTTGGGGTCAGAGGACTGGCTTGGGAAGTGCAGACATTTTTAATTCCCTGGATGCTAATAAAAATGCAGATCCCAGATGTTGTGGATCGGATAATCCAGGCGTCTTCCTCCAGGGAGCACCTTAGCGATGCTCACGTGTGTGGAAATCTGGGCACATCGCTTGTAAAAGTCACACCAGGACAAGGAACGGGGCGTGAATCACTCCGACCTCGTCACAGACACGCCGTGGCCTGTGTCTCCTAGAAGCTCCGTGGAATGCGTTCTTGGCTGGGGCCGGGGCTGGGGCGTGCTGGCTGCTCAGCGTCGCACGATGCTTTTTCCACTGCGTGTTATCGCAGAAATATTTCTCCTGTCCTGATATCCTCTTCGAAAACAGAGTAATCACTTTTGCAAACCAATGTGTTTCCTCCATCATTGTGTCTCATGGAGGCGCGCTCATTATCAGGTTGTCATGGTTATTAATTACACAGTGTGACGAAAGTGCTTTCCTCCGAAACGCTTAGTCTTTGTTTTCGTTACCTTAGGATTCCTGGCACTGAGACGGCCTTGGTCTGTGCCCACAGATGGCTCCAGAACCCGGGCTGAGGGCTCTCCTAAGAGACCACATTTCTATACCTTTTCTGGCCATACTGTTTATTTTTTTAAACTTTGTTAACTTGATAGGTCAAAATGGTATGCAATTATTTTAATTGTATTTATCCCAGCCTTAATGCTGTAGGAAATTTTCTCAAGTATTTGTTTATTAATTGCATTTCCTTTTCTGAGAGCTGGGTTCGTGACCCCAGCTCTAGGGGTTGCCAGGGCTTTGGAAGAAAACATCAATGGAAAAACATTGGCATTTTGCTATGAAATGAAGCTTCTGCCTGCATATTGGCTGCAACTGCATTTTTAATCCATTTTCTGTGATATCAGGTTCTATGCACTGGAATTTAAAATGATTGTCTGACCCAAATGGGATGACTTTGTCCCTGCTAATTTATCATTGCTTTGAAATTCAGCAGGCTCCTCCTCCCACGGGGATTTGATGTTTACTCGCTGCTTTCTTAGTCTTGCTGGTTCTTTTTTTTTTTTTTTTTTTAAGACAAATGAATAAATAACTCTCTCTTTTGTCTGTGTCTCTCTGGGTGTGTTTCAGTGCATAGGAGAAGCTAATCTAAATAACTTACTTTCTAAATGTCACTATTCCAAAATTTTCTTTTTTTAAGGTGCATTTATTTATTTGAAAGTCAGAGTTACATAGACAAAGAGGCAGAGTGAAAGCGAGAGCGAGAGCGAGAGAGTGAGAGAGCGAGAGGGAGATCTTCCATCTGCTGGTGCACTCCCCAAATGGCCGCAACAGCCAGGGCTGGGCCAGGCAGAAGCCAGGAGCCAGGAGCTCCATCTGGGGCTCCCACATGGGTGCAGGGGCCCATGCACGTGGGCCACCTTCCACTGCTCTCCCAGCAGGGAGCCGGATTGGAAGTGGAACAGCCGGGACTTGAACCGGCGGCAGCTTTACCCGCTACACCACAGTGCTGGCACTTGTTCAACAATTTTCCCCTGCAAGGTTCTTTCCTCTCTCTTTTCCCGGGACAGCTGGGTCTGGGGACTCGGCCCCTTGGCAGGAGAATTGCCCATGAAGAGCGTTGTCAACAAGAGCCCTGCACCCCAGAGCTCCGAGCGGCTGCCACTGCTCCAGCAGAAAGTAGGTGAGCCCCTGAGCGTCCACTCCAGCGTGTCAGGGCCTCCTGAGTCCACAGACCGTCCCGGTCTCAGAACGCCAGGCTATGAGAAGATCCATCACATTTATTTGTTTTTTAATTTATATTTTGGTCCATGGACTTTTTTTCCCAGGAAGACTTCCCTTCAGCAGCATGGCTGTTTTGAAGCTGTTATTTTTACATTGCTGATGTGAAATGAATAAATATTTTTAGAAGTTCTCTATTGCCACAAATGGAAGAAAGCCACGAGGGCTCGGAGACTGCTGATGATCTCATTTTATTGCATCCAAAGTTTGTGAGAAAAATACACTTGCACGGAGGTCCCAGAGTGGCCTCACAGACGCCCAAAGAACGCAGCGTCCCACCCCACTCAGAGCCACAGGTCTTGCACCTCCTCCCGGCCCCAGAAACCAGGGTCTCCCACGTGCATCGACCCTGACCTTGCTCCACTGAGACCCCCGAGACCTTGTGGGCAGCCTCCAGCGGCCCATTTCTCTTCCCTGCTCAGATCAGAAGGACAAAGAGGTACCTGCATCACCCCCGAACCTGGGCCAGCCGTCTTCCTCTCCTTCCTCTCACGGGGCTGCCGTCCAGGGACCTGGCATCTTCCCCGGCCACCATCAACGGTGGCTGGTGGCTCCGGGCCACCTCCAGGGCAGACGCTGGGGAGGCCATGGGGAGGCCAACTGCTCTCACCGTCCGATGCGACCGTGCCTAGAGCCCTGGTCCCTCCTCCGATGCCTTCCTCCAGTCTGTTTCCTTGTCCCTGCTGCCAGCACCGTGACATTGGTCCAGCACCATCAGGTGTCCCCTCAACTTGACTCTGAGTTTGCAGCGGCTTGGAGTGGCCCCTGAGGACATGGGGGCTGGAGTTTTGAGGGTGAGGAGCAAGTGCACGTGGAAAGGGTGCTCTGGGCTTAGCGTCTAGATGATGAGCTACGGGACGACTTGTGCTGGAGACACAGCGGGCGTCCTGGGAGACGGCGTGCCCGTGTGCGGGGAGAGCGGCGGCCTGTGCAGCCCTCCCTGTCTCCAGCGCTGCTCGCAGAGTCTGCTGGGGATTTTTAGGTTTATCAACCGAGAGCACGGGTTGTGGGGCTGGTACCGCAGCATAGCAGGTAAAGCCACAGCCTGTAACGCAGTCATCCCATGCGGATGCTGGCTTGTGTCCCGGCTGCTCCACTTCCGATCCAGCTCTCTGCCATGGCCTGGGAAAGCAGCAGCAGATGGCCCAAGTCCTTGGGCCCCTGCACCTGCGTGGGAGACCTGAAGAAGCTCCTGGCTCCTGGCTTCGGATCAGCCCAGCTCCAGCTGTTGAAGTCACCTGGGGAGTGAACCAGTGGATGGAGGATCAATTCCTCTCTCCTTTCTCTTTCTCTCTTCTTCTCTCTATGTAACTCTGACTTTCAAATAAACAAACAAACAAATAAATAAGGAAACAAAGAAACAGGCGGTTTATGAAAGCGAAGGAGCATTCCCCAAAGCGATTTCGGCAGCTTTCGTTCTCTTTCTTCATTCATTTGCTCCTCAATCAGCAAACAGGGGTTGAGAGCTTTGCATTCCAGAAAATGCTAGAATTAGGGACAGGGCGATTAGGAAGACACAGACTCTGCCTTCCAGGAGGCACCACCATGCCCAGTTGCAGACACGACACGACAGTGTGGCAGGTGCTGGGGAGGGTGCCTGACCCGGCTGAGCAGGCTTGGAGCTTCCTGGGAGGGCACCCAAACTGGCTGTGGGGGTGGGTGCTGGCCGAGAGCTGTGTGGCTACTCAGGGAGTCCTGAGGTCCCAGGGAGATGGGGCGCTGGGCGTGGGAGCAGCTCGGTTGCCTGGCGTGTGCAGGAGGAGGTGCTGAGATCTGCAGCTCACATGACCCAGAACTTGGTGGGCTACCCTAGCTCCACAATGGGCAGACGTCCCCTGGGGCTGGGTCGGGGAGTCCATCCCTAGTGCTGGGGACAGACCACCTCCGATCTCTGCTTGGAACAAATACGACGGAGAGCTCTGTCTCCCCAGGAGTCAGCACCCACTCCTGGGGGCGGCTCCATCCTGGCCGGACAGGCCATTCCAGGACACACCAGTCCACCACCTGTGGGTCCTCACTGTCCCAGCCGTGTGTCCTGTGGCTGGTCCTGACCTTTCTGATCACCAGTCTCATGTGTGAGATGGGGATAAATACCCAGCACTGAGTCGCTGGCCGTGGCCTGCCGTGGGCACTGATAGGTGAGAGCCGCCATTATTATTACTGTTGTTAGCAGTGAGTGTGGCCATCGCTGGCTTTGTTCCTGCTTTGATGTTGGTGTTTCTGGAGGGAGGGGAGGGTGGTTCCAGGGCGGGTGTGTCGGGAAGGCCCTCCAGTCTTGGACTGTGCACTGGGGTCGCCTTGCCGTGGTTTCTCCCAGTGAATATTCAGGGCTGTTGCAGTGTTGGCCGGCAGGGCCCAGCGGGAGGCCTCTCTCTCAGGAGTGGGTCAGCTGGTGCGGGAGTTTGGCAAGGCTGGCATTGTGGTGTGCAGGTAAAACCACCTGCTGCGCAGGCATCACATACGGGCACGGATTCACGTCCTGGCTGCTCCACTTCTGATCAGCTCCCTGCTGTGGCCTGGGAAAGGCAGCAGAAGCCGGCCCAAGTGCCTGGGCCCCTGCACCCACAAGGGAGACCCGGATGAAGCTCCTGGCTCCAGCCTGGCAGAGCACTGGCCATTGCACCCAACTGGAGAGTGAATAAATGGATGGAAGATTCTCTCTCTCTCTCTCTCTTCCTCTGTGACTGTGACTCTGCCTTTCCAATAAACGCTCCCACCGGAAGCTGACCGAGTGCTGGCACCTTGCTCTGGGGCTCCCTGGCCTCCAGGACCAGCAGCCAGAGAAAACCTCTGTCCTCGCTCAGGCGCTCAGGCACGGGAGTTCTGCCTGAGCCACAGTGAGCCAAGGGCGACGCTCCCGCCTTCTGGGGGAGGGCACAGAGCAAGGAGAGATGTTCTTAGCCAATCGTCAAGGCACTTCAGAGCGGACAGTGCCGAGGACACGGGGGACAAGGGCTGCGGAAGGGCGCCCGCCGGGGTTTCTCCCCCTGGAGCTGCCTTTGCCTGTTCACTTGCGACTTCTCGCCAGGGACGCATCGCCAGGCAGTGTGCAAGCCCCTCTCTGCCCTGGGCCTCGGTTTCTTTGTCCAGAAAATAGAAGTCAGGGCCCAGATGATTTGCAGGAGCCCCCCCAGCCGCCTCCCGTTGCTCTGGGTTCAGCAGGCATCTGCTGGGAGACAGATCACAGCCCTGCCCCTCGGTCCCCGTCGGCCGGCATCATGGATCTGTGAGCCAGGAGGCTGGCACGTGCGTCTGTCCCAGCGCCAAGCCTGAGGGTTCCACGCTCCCGGGAGGGGCTCGGTCAGCAGCACCGGAGGCCAGGGCAGATACTTCCCTACTGACATCAAACTCACGGTCAGGGCCAATCTCGCTGCCCCACTCTCATCCGACAGGAATTTGTCCGAGGACAGTTTATCTGGGATTAAGCTTCCCGTGGTGGCCCGAGGGGTCAACAGTTCATAAACTCAGCTGCAGGCCACATCCTGCTTGGTGTGTGGGAAGTCGCCGGGCTCAGGAGCCACTTCTCGCCCCACACCTCTTCCAGGGGGTCACGCCGCTCTTCCCGAAGCCCCGGCTACGGAATGCTGCGGGAACTCCACCCACCTGACGTTCAGCCACCTTCTCGGCATTGCACCTGCCGCCCGGATGAATACTAATCTTATCTCCTGGGGAAAATAAAATCACTCCATGGGAACAAATAAGATATTTCAGAATTCAGTGGAGAATGTAAGAGTGTCAGGAGGGGCCAGCACAGGGTGAGTAGTCGGTATTTTAGAATATTTGCACGTACATAATGAGATATTTGGGGGATGGCACCCAAGTCTAAGCACAGCATTCATCTGTATTTCGTATCCACCATAAACACACAGTCTGGATGTTAATTGATACGGTATTTTTAGTGCATCTGCATTTTTTAAAAAAGGATTTATTTATTTATTTATTTATTTGAAAGGCAGAGTTACAGAAAGAGAGGGAGACACAGAGATTTTCTATCCACTGGTTCACTTGCCAAATGGTCACAGCATTCAGGGCTGGGCCAGGCCAAGGCCAGGAGCCAGGAGCTTCTTCCAGGTCTCCCACATGGGTGCAGGGACCCAAGCACTTGGGCCATCTTCTACTGCTTTCCCAGGCCACAGCAGGGAGCTGGATCGGAAGCAGAACAGCTGAGACCTGAGTCAGTGCCCGTATGGGATGGCGGCACTGCCGGCTGGGGCTTAGCCTTCTCCACCACAGCGCCGGCCCCTCCCTGCAGTAGCTTGGCTGCTGACCACGAGGTCAGGTGTGGGAATGCCCACTGGTGGGGTCTTGTTAGTGCTCAGGAATTGCAGATTTGGGGGCCCTTCAGATTCTGGATTTTGGATTAGGGGCGCCCAGCCTGTCTCTGGGGATCCACTCGTGCCACTCAATTTCCTTTAGAGACGAAGAAAGCTTGGCTCCGTGGAAATCATTTTCTTTTTGTCTTTTTTAAAGGATGTTTCGAATTTAATTGAAAAGCAGGTTGAGAGAGAGAGAGAGAGAGAGAGAGAGAGAGAGAGAGAGTCAACTGGTTCATTCCCCAAACGGCTACAACGGCCTGGGCTGGGCCCGGCCAAGGCCTGGAGCTCCACCTGGGTCTCCCATGGAGGTGGCAGGGCCCAAGCACTTGGCTCATCTTTCGATGCTTTCCTGGATGCACTAGAAGGGGGCTGGGTAGGGAGCGGAGCAGCCAGGCCTCCAGGGCACTCGGATATGAGATGCTGCTGGCGTGGGTAGCTCACCCCCCAGTGGCCCCTGCCAGCTCCAGGCCGGCGGTCATTTCCAAAGTCAAGGCCGACCAAGTGTGTCTTCCCTGCCTCTTCTTCACTGATGGACCATTCTGCGAGTTGGGGGAGGGGGTCGAGGGGTAGGGTTTCCCATTCCTGCTGGCCAGACGGGCATCTCTGGTCACATGTGATGTTCTGGCCTTGGTTGTGTGCTAGGTGACAGCAAAAGTGGCCTCAGCTTTGTAGCAAGTTTCATTCTACCAGATTGACTGGGTGTGTTTGACAAACTTGGCTCCTTCCCTTGGAGCCCAAAAGGTAAGAGACCGCGTGCCCTGGCGGCCACAGGGCTTGGGAGTCGGAGGAAGCAGGGTCCAGGGTCGTTCGCTTGCCCGAGCAGCTGCACTTCGGGTGCGGCCAGTCCGTGCTGGGCGTCGCCCTTGCCCCGTCTGCCACCTTCTCTGTTGATCTGCTGGCCCTGAGCCGGGGGCTTCTGCACAAGCCCAGCACTCAGGACCGCAACGGCACGGAGCCGGCGTGGAGCGAATGCTGGCAGCAGGAGTGGAATTTGAGTGACTGCATGATGTGTGCCCACCCCCTCCCCCCACAAGTCCTTTCAGCTCCACACCCCCACAGCTGGCTGGGGTCCCCCCTGAGAGCTCGGATTCTGAAGCAGATGCTCTTGCTTTGTGCCCCTGGGAGGATGGCAGGGGCCCAGGGGATGGGGGGGCCACTCTCTGGGTCCCCATCTACACGCCTCTCATTGGCGGTCTTGACTTGGGCTCTGCTCTGAGAATCCTACACTCCCGAGGGCCCGAACCTGATCTCGCTTGAAGTTTCCTTGGCAGCATTCCTGTAAGACCCCTCCCTGCAATCCACTCTTCTCCCAGAGCTGCCTGGCGCCGCCCCCCTCGCCCCGGGCATCAGTCCCAGCCCCACCAAAAGCTCCCCTCTCCCTGCTGTCCTTGGGCTCCCAGGCCTCCCCCTGCCCAGGCTCTGGCCTCCAGCTCTGGGCTCCTCTCCGAAGGCCTGACCCACGTTCTGATGACTCTGCCCGCCTTCCCTCTGCTCTGTGCGTGGAGCCAGGGGGCTGCAGGTGACCAACGCCTGGGGATGCTGAGGGCCAGCAGCAGGGGGCTTCACGGGGGCAGGAAGGCGGCACACACGGGAGAGGGAAGCTAGAGGAGAGTGGAGGACAAGGACAGCCGTCAGAACCGGGGCCAGGAAGGGGGTGGTGGGGTGGGAGCCCCCTCCCATTGTCACGGTGCCAGTAGAGGCGGCCGAGTTCAGGGTGGGGTGGGACACTGGTAACTCGCCTGTCCCGAGCTGCACCAGCACCCGTGTCGGGTTAATTATGAACCCACTGTGCAGATGCGAAGGCTGAGCTGCCGAAAGGGCTTTGGCAAGTTCACGGCTACAGGACGTTGCCTTACCTTTTATATTCGGTTCCCCTTCATTACAACCTGATGGGTTGGTGTCACTTTTATTATGTGCGTGTTGTACATGGTATTACTTTTCTCATCATATTCACTTATGCATGAGGGCAATGAAGGAGAGAAAATGGGAAGAGACTCACACAGACGCTGGGCCAGGACTTTGACGGCCCCGGCTGCAGCGTGGCATCGTTTGATGCTGAATCTCACACAGGCTGCTTAGAGAGAGAGAAGATGAACTTCACATAGGGGCGTGCAGCCGTGAGAGGTCATTGCATGAGGACCGGTGCCTGCCTGCCTGACGGCCTCAGAGACTTAGCCCAGGCGGTAACCATTGCTGTACTGCAGTGCACGGTGGCAGCCTGGGGGTGGCCGCTGCCATGGCCGGTGGTCGGGATCTGGCCATTCAGCGGCCCAGACTGACGTCAGCTCGCCCATCTTCAACATGAGCTCCCTGCGGCTATGCGGGGTGTGGACACTCAGACCTCCGTGAGGCTAGAGAGAGGCAGGACCCACTAGTTATGACTTGACCACATGGCCACGTGGTGGGCGGGCGGGCGCACCGTCCAGCTGTGTGCTCAGAAGAGAAAATGCGGACTCTGCCTGGGGCCCCAGCCGGGATCAGGGTTCCCGCCGAGCGGCGTCGGAGGCCGTGGAAAGCCACAGGGGAAAGTCCTCAGCCTGGGAGAAGCCATCACACCCCGACTGGCTGGCGGCCCCGTTCTCGTGCTGAGCCAGCGGCACAGCTCTGCGGCAGCTGCGCTGGTTCCAGTCTTGGCTCGAGCTCGTCCTCTTGTGGCCCCGAGCAAGGTCCTCCCTTCTCTGGGCCCTGGGTCCTCATCTGGGAAGGCCAGGGTCGGGACACCTGGCTCAGACAACAATGCTTCCGCAGAAGGAGCTGCACGGTGCACACCAGGCCGAGTGATGCCGCGTGCTTTGCCGCCGTGGCTGGCGGGGGCGTGGGGCTGCACACAGGCGCTGTGATGACCGAGTCCTCTCTGTCACTGGAGCTGGGAAATTCACGGTGATGCCAGGCCGGCTTCCAGAGGAGATTTTTATCCAGGAGAATGGACCGGTTAGGGTAGACCAGTGGAAGTGAGTGTGTTCCCGTTTTAAACACACTCCTTTTCTTTTCTCCTCTAAAATCACACAAAATGATTACAAGGCCGATGCTGGATTTGAGACGCTCCTATCTGCAGCTCCCTAAGCTGAAGGGTCAGATGGCTGCCACCTTCCATACTCGGGTGTGCTCCCTTGCGTGACTCTCTGCACAGAAACACACACCTGGATAGCAGAACACTTCTGGCTCAGAAATAACGCCAGAGACACCAAGCACATCGACTGTGTGCTCCTGAGTCACAGCTGGCATTGACCTTGGTCCACTTCATCTGTGCGACGTTGGCATGAGTGACCGCAGGGCAGCCTCTGGGCGCACGGATGGGTGCACCCACGTGGCTCCCAGAGCAGGAGCCCACCTTCTCACAGCCGTCCTCACCCCTGCCCGCCCAGGCCGGCCTCACCCACGTCCCTCACCTTGTCCTGTCCAATAGGTAGAAAACACATCTGTTTCCAAGCTTGCATTTCTCTAGCTATGGAAAAAATGAGCATTTTCAATGGTTTTTAGCCATGTGAGTTGATTATTTTCTGGACAAATTATTTATTTCCTCATATTTTTCTTATGATTTTGAGAAAGTTCCTGTTATAGCACGATTCCAATTATTTGTCATATAGGCTGTGAACATTACCAATCTTTTGCATTTTTTAAGGTTTATTTTATTTATTTGAAAGGCACAGTGAGAGAGAGAGCTCGATCTTCCATTCACTGGTTTGCTCTCCAAATGGCCACAACAGCCAGGGCAGGGCCAGGCCAAAGCCAGGAGCCTGGAACTCCAGCTGGTTTCCCGCGTAGTTGGCAGGGGCTCCAGCACCCGGACCATCCTCTGCTGCTCTCCCAGGCACATTAGCAGGGAGCATCCACTGCGCCAACATGCCAGGCTCACGTGGTTTTACTGTCAATGTGTTTTCTGAGTTATTTTAGCATCCAGATGCTTATAACTTGTAAGTTTAAAAGATCTCACAGTTTTTCTTTGTGTGTGCTGATTGGAGTATTATGCACAGAAAGTCATACCCAGCTGCCGTCTTTTCTTACTAATATTTCTTTCTAACCATTTAAAAAAACACACGCTCTCATGATTTCGTGATTTCATTTAGAAAGAATCTGTCTGACCCAGCTGGAAGGTATTTATCTCATCAAGTGAGATAAGGGTCTAAGCTAAACAGTTCACCAATTATCGCATCGCCAGATTGAATCACTCATCCTGGCAGCAATTACGAGAGCCGCCATCAGGGTGAGGGGGGGATTAGCGCTCTTTCCTGGGGTGCCCTGCTCACGCCTTCCAGTGATACGAGAGGAGAGCTGGACAGGTTCTGTGCGGCCCAGACAGCAGCGATTGGAGCTCAGTGAAAAGGCAATGGTCCGCCTTGTGGCGCCGGCACACCGGGTTCTAGTCCCGGTTGGGGCGCCGGATTCTATCCTGGTTGCCCCTCTTCCAGTCCAGCTCTCTGCTATGGCCCGGGAAGGCAGTGGAGGATGGCCCAAGTCCTTGGGCCCTGCACCCACATGGGAGACCAGGAAAAGCACCTGGCTCCTGGCTTCGGATCAGCAAGATGCGCTGGCCGCAGCAGCCATTGGAGGGTGAACCAACGGCAAAGGAAGACCTTTCTCTCTGTCTCTCTCACTATCCACTCTGCCTGTCAAAATAAATAAATAAAATAAAATAAAAAAAAAGGCAATGGTGGTCACTGGAGGCATACATATTTTTCAAGGATTTATTTATTTATTTGAAACTCAGTGTTACAGGGGGTGGGAAAGGGAGACAGACAGAGAGAGAGACAGAGAGAGAGAGAGAGAGATCTTCCATTTGCTGGTTTTCTCCCCAAATGACCACAATGGCCAGTGCTCTGCCAGGCTGGAGCAGGGGCTTCATCCGGGTCTCCTGTGTGGGTGCAGGGGCCCAAACACTTCGGCCGGCTTCCGCTGCCTTTCCCAGGCCACAGCAGGGAGCTGGGTCAGAACTGGAACAGCTGTGACTCAAACTGGCACCCAAATGGGTTGCTGGCATAGCAGCACCACCAGCCAGCCAGCCCTGGGCCAGTTCTAAAAGCAAGAGGACCACCCGTGCCCATCACCAGGGTGGGAATGGTCACCTTGGCAAGGGTCTCTCCATCCCAGCACGGACCCAAAGGAGCTCCCCTGGCCGCCTGCGGAGGGCGGTCGCACCAAGGGGCTTCCAAGTCCTCTCCCACCCGAGTCCCTGAGTCCGTCTGTCTGGACAGCGAGGATGAGGATTGCATCTCCATAACTCGACACCGGACAAAGAGAATCCCAGGGCTGAGGGCGCTGGCCACATCGGGACAAGCAGGCCTTGTGGGCAGGGTCTCAGAGCAGCGGCAGCTCAGTCCCCCGTGGTCTCCGTGTGTCCGGTTCATAGTGGGCACCCTTGACCCAGTGCAGCCCCGTGTGGGAGCACAGCACAGGGACCGACAGCAGGCGTCTGCTCGCTCTCGTGGCACAGGATCCGGTGTCTGGGAAACTATTTGCTCTGTTTATTCTGGGCTAAAAAAATTGCATCTTGTTTGTGTGTGGTTGTTCAAGACAGAGAAAAATTAGGACGTCTAAATTTACCAAATGCTAAATATATAATTGTTCCGATGCAAACTACAGAGTTATTTTCCCACCTGGTAGAAACGTGTAGGGAATGATGACCCCAGGCTCCCACGGGCAAGTGGAATGGCGCGTTTCTTCATCTTTGGAATTATTTCTGGGACGGCCTGGCATTTCCTCCATTAAGGGGCGGGGTCAGGGTCACCCCATCTATTTAAAGGGCAGGACACTGGGTCCCTGAGTTCAAAGGATAAGGCACAGTGCCCATAGTTGGTGTTCTCAGCAGAAGTCATGGGGATCTGGCCAGTGCTGCTATGAGAACGAACAGTAGCCATGGCCTTGTAAGGGCACAGCTCTGGGGAGCTCAGGTCCCCTTGTGGCCAGCGCCTGGGACCATGAGAGTGAGGCCCATGCCCGGGAAGACATCTGCTGATGTCCAGGACAGAAAACAAAGGGCGAGGGCCTGGAACCCTGGGGAGGGCCACCCGGCCCACATAGATCTGGTTTGCTCTGTCTACATGAGGGGTGGGCGTGTGGGGTCAGGGAGCTGGTCCAGACCTCCTTGCCAGCTTGGAGTGGATCGTTTCAATCTAGCCAGTGGTGACAAATACCCCCTGGGGTGGCCAAAGAACATGGCTGCAAGCACGTGGACCCCGAAGGCAGAGTCTGAACCCCAGCTCCATGGCGTCTGTCTCTCTCCTGCAGGTTACAGGTCCTTCCTGGGCCCCCACTTCCTGTTTTGCCCCTGGGATGTGAGGATGACAGGTAGTACCCCTCCCCGAGTTACGCCTCATCTCTCCTGCATACAGGTGCACCTGTGTGTGTCTGTATAAGGGCTTCGTCCCAGCGTTCATTCGAAATGTGAGCTGGATGCCAGCCAAGCAACAGAAACTGCGGCCCTGCTCTCGGGGACCTAAGGAGCCCCTTGCCTCTTGTGAGGTTAGAAACCTCCCTGCCTGCAGAGGCCCCGTTGTCGGGATGGAGTCGCCAGGCTCACTGGCCTCGGCGCTCTGTGGAGCAGAACAGGAACTTTCTGAATTCTTCTTTGGCCTCACACTTGGAAGCGTCGGTGCCGAAGCCAGCTCAGAAACGATGCCGGGCAGTGATTTCCTGTAGGAGGCTTCCCTGGGTGTGACGACGACGAGGGGACGCAGTGGTGGGAGGGGCCGAGGGTGGTGCCGGCTGTGGTGCTAGGTCTGAACTGTGCGAGGCAGTCACACCCAGAGTGGGCAGGGGATGGCAGATCCACTCAGATCCGGCCGGTCCCTACCAGGTACATGCCCAGTGGCCCAGAAATTACGCGTCTGTTTACACACAGCCCATCAAATGAAGGCAGACATCAAAGATCCCCGCGCCGGCTCCGGGCCGTGTGGTCCCCGCAGCCTTGCCTGCTCTCGGCCTCTCTCTCCTGCCAGACACACTCCCACTTGGTCCCGGCTCCCTGTCCGTGTCTGAGCCTCACCCTGCCTCCCGGCCCTGAACTTGAGCATTTGCACCTGGCCCTCCCCTCTCCTGACCTCGGGGGCCTGGGTGGTCTCCTGCTTGGTTGCCAGAGGCAGAGCCCGGAGCCCACTGGAACTGGCAATCTGGAAAAGCGATCGGGGTTTGTCTAAGTGGAGGTTTGCCTGGATGGCCCATACTTCTCTTCGCTGAGCCTGGGGGACTCTTCTGTGCTCTGAGCCACCTTGGAGCTCAAATTCCCAATTCCGAAGGGTGGGTGTCGCTGTCCCCCTCGTCCCTTTTGCTACACAGGGAAACGAGGGGCTCTGTGCATGGGCCCTTCCTCCCCCACAGCGAGGGAGGGAGGGGGCTCACGCAGGCGCACGCTCACGAGCTCCGTTCCCAGGGCGGTCGCCTCCACTCAGCACAAGATCCGCCGTGGCTCTCACCCAGGTAACTGACACTTTTTTTTATTATTATTACAAATGTGCTAGGCTTCAAGCAAACAGATGAATTGGAGTGTCTGGGTCTCCCACAATTCCCAACGTCCTCCTTAGCGGCTCAGGCTGTCTGGGTTTTGCTTTCACAGATACCGGGCCAGGTTTCTATCCCTCAGACAGAAATGCTCCCCACGCCGCCGGCTCTTCCCCCAGGGCCGTGTGAAGTGGGAATCCGGCCCGCGGCAGAGGAAAACCAGCCCGTGGAGAAGAGACGGCGTTTGCACAGCGGCTTTCTCACGGGGGCCGTACATCACTCGTGGGGCAATCGGGGACTGAAAGCGTGGTGGAGGGCGCCGCCGGACGCCTGTCCCCAGGTCCCCCTGCCCGGCTTAGCGGGAAGGCACGGAGCAGCTGCTGCCGATTAGCACGGGGCGCAGGCGCGTCAGCGAGGCGACACCTGCTGCAGGCTCAGACGTGAGTCTGGTCAGATGCCACACACCTGCCCCCCCCCCCGCGTTCTTTATGTGTAGACTCGGATCTGAAACCCAGGGCTCGGGCCAGACACGGAGGAGTGGGCACGAGTCCGAAAGTTCTTGACGTGCCTGGGGGAGCTCGCACGTCGGCTGCCGCGATCCACGGCCATGGGGGAGTGGAGCTCAGAAGCCGGTGCGCTCACGGTGATGGATGGATGGGAGAGCTTGTCCATTCTGCGGCTTCAGAGTGGCCTCCTGGCGTGAGATCACAGTTCCCAAGTTCTGTTCAGAAACAGGAAAGGAGAGGGGCAAGGTCTTACCGTTAAAAGTAAACCAAGTCTTTTCTCATGAGGTCCTTTATAGAGAGAGAAACGCAAAGCCAGGAAGCAGCTTTGCGGCGATGGTCTTCCCTGTCCGGCTGGGCCATGGCTGACTCGGGCCAGGGGGGCACCCTGCTGCCATTGTTTTCAGATGAGTGACTGAATCTCACGTGGAAACCGCCGGCCTTCCGCTGCAGACACACTGCACCAGGTACGGGGGCATCAGGCACCGTGAGAAGCCACGTGCAGGTGTGCGGTGGGAACACAGGACTTCCCAGGGCCATTCCACCGGGTGGGCCCTCCACTCTGCCAGGGAGAATCCCATAAGGAACGCACGGGCAGCTGGAATGCAGGCCTGTGCTCCCCGGCCAGCCTGTCACCCAGAACCAGGAGAAGCCCCTCCTCCACGGGAGAAGAGCTGGCGCAGACGCCGCATGGCACCTGCCGGCACCAGGGTGCGTTATTTCCAGTCGAGGGCTGGGGTCCGTCTGCTAGGGCTGCCAAGTCAGTTATCGACGGACGCTTCCTTCCTTGCTGGTCCTGCAGGCTGGAAGCCCCGGATCAAGGTGGCAGCAGCGGGGCCAGCACCGTGGCCCAGCAGGTTAAAGCCTGCAGCACCAGCATCCCATATGGGCGCTGGTTCCAGACCCGGCTGCTCCACTTCGGATCCAGCTCTCTGCTGTGGCCTGGGAAAGCAGTGGAGGATGGCTCAAGTGCTTGGGCCCCTGCACCCACGTGAGAGACCTGGAAGAAGCTCCTGGCTCCAGGCTTCAGCCTGGCCCAACCCCAGTCATTGTGGCAATTTGGGGAGTGAACCAGTGAATGGAAGCTATTTCTCTCTTACTCTCTCTGTAACTCTGCCTTTCAAATAAATACATTAATTTAAAAAAGTGTCAGCAGGGCTGTATGCTTCTGAGGCCGCTGTCCCCGAGCTTGCTAACGGCCGTCTTCTCCCTGCGTCCCCCGGGTCTCCCCTGTGTGTGTCTGTGCCCTGATGGTGGTGAGGTCATGGTGTGGATCAGGACCGCTCATGACCTCACCTTACCCTAACACCTCTGTGAAGACGCGTCTCCAAATACGATCTGCAGAACTGGGTGTTCAGACTCTAACAGGACCTTCAGGGACACCATACTCTGCCTGTTCCAGAGCCTGCATGGTCTGGCCAGGCCTTCAGGGGGACACGGGTTGGCCGGCTCCGTGACAAAGCATCCCACATGGTACCCAGAGACGTCCCCTCTTTCGCCATCTGAGAGCGGGGACAAAGCCTGCCTCCTCCCGAGGTGGTTTCAGGGTTAAATGAGGCGATGGATGTCGAAGGCCTGGCCCTGGGCTCGCTCAGCGACCACGCAGGGGCCACCGGGGTCAGAGACCTCAGTCACTGTGGATTAACACGGTGAGTAGACGGGCCACAGCGCTCCACGGGCCTCGGCGTCTGCCAGCTTGGACGGCGACAGCTGAGCGAGAAGGTGGCGAGGGGACGAGCGCGCAGTGAGGCCTGTTTGGGTGGGGAGGGGACCGTCTTCTGTGGCTGCGGCCGCTCCCCTGGGGGTGCTGCTCCCCACATCATGAACGCTTTTTTCTTTTTTATTTTTTAAGATTTTACCAATTTATTTGAGAGGTAGAGTTACAGACAGAGAGAGACAGAGAGAAAAGTCTTCCATCTGCTGGTTCACTCCCTAAGTGGCCGCAATGACCAGGGCTGGGCTAGGCAGAAGCCAGGAGCCAGGAGCTTCTTCTAGGTCTCCCATACAGGTGCAGGGGCCCAAGCACTTGGGCCATCTTCTGTGGCTTTCCTAGGCCATAGCAGGAGCTGGATCAGAAGAGGAGCAGCCGGGACGAGAACCGGTGCCTATATGGGATGCTGGCACTGCAGGCAGTGGCTTTACCTGCTATACCACAGCGACCGCCCTGGTTCCTTCTCCTTTTAAGATTTGTTTATTTGAAACGCTAGCAACACAGAGACAGAGGGGGAAAGACAGATACACGGGATCTCCCATCCTCCGGTTCACTCCCCAGTGTCCTGCACTCTATCCAGGTCTCCCACACCTGTGCAGGACCCAAATACTTGGGCCATCTTCTGCTGCCTTCCCAGGAGCATCAGCCAGGACTTGGATCGGAAGCGGAGCAGCCAGGACTTGAACAGGGACTTGAACTGAGATGGGAGGCTGGCGTGAGAATCCGCAGCCTAACCGGCTGTGCCACAACCCCAAATGCTCTTCACCAAGATCTTTGCAAGGCTGGGACTCCCATGGGTGCCCCGAATCAGCTACCCCCTCGCTTCCCCCGTCCCTGGGAGGCTGAGCTGGGTGGGCTGTGCTTCACAATGCACACAGGACTGAATTGTTGGCACGGTGAGACGAGAGGCACAGGCCAAATTCTCAGTGTGTGGAAGAGTGTGAGCTGCAGGAGTGGCCGTGCAGGCACCGTGGGGAGCAGGGACTCCTGGGCCCGCTGGCTTCTGGGGTGGAGGGAGCACCGCGGGAGGTCGTGGGGAGGGGGCACCATCGGGGGTTCCCACGCCCATCCCTCCTGGCTGTGTATCGCCTTATGGAAAGTTGCTGCTGCTGCCTCTGCGCGCCTTCCTCTTTGGTTTCTGTTCACCATCCCCCCTCCTTGTAGCCCCTGAACCCTCCCTCCAACACACCAAACCCCTCCGAATTCTCCCAGTTGCAATGTGGACCCTCCCTGGTGCCGGGGCCAGTTCTAGCCGCTGCCGTTCCCAGCCCACGGTGATGAGAAAAGCAGGCAGCTGCTCTGACAGCCACGGGGGCGCCCTCCTCATGGGGACACGGTTCACACAGGCACGGGGCAGCCAAAGACCAGGGATGCATCGTGAGATCACGGGCAGGTGGGAGGCGAGGCCTTGGAGGGCAAGGGGCTGTGGCGCTCAGTCGCTATGGCAACCCTAATGATGCTCAGGATGCAGGAGTCCTCCAGGGCCTCCCTGCAGGGGAGAGAGGGAAGTTAGCGCCATGAATACTCAATGAAGGGCTTGCCCTCTGAGCCTGCGCTGAGGGATCCTCTCCCGTGGCCCTGGACGGACGCCGAGGAGGCCTGGTCCAGGTGTTGACGTTGTGAAGGGGGAGCACAATGAAAAGTCCAGGTCTCCCCAGGGTGAGGGCTCAGGCAGGTGCGGAGGGGACTCAAGCTCTTGCTGACCAAGCTGAAGCGTGTCTTCATTGAAGCCGACGAGAAGGCTGACCCTCCTTCCTGCCGAGCTCTCGGGGCTCTGGCTGTGCCACTCTTCTTGTCTTGCTCAGCTATTTAGTTAT
Source organism: Lepus europaeus (assembly GCF_033115175.1). Lineage (NCBI taxonomy): Eukaryota > Metazoa > Chordata > Mammalia > Lagomorpha > Leporidae > Lepus > Lepus europaeus. The sequence continues at coordinate 180,558,368 of NC_084827.1, forward strand.
TGGGAAGGCCAAGTTTAGAGAGAGGGAGACTCAGAGACAAAGGACCATCTGTTGGTCCACTCTTGAAAAAGCCTGAGCAGGACGAGTCCAAAGCCAGGAGCCAGGAGCTTCCTCCAGGTCTCCCACATGAGTGCAGGGGCCCAAGGACTTGGGCCACCTTCTACTGCTTTCCCAGGCCACAGCAGAGAGCTGGATGGAAAGTGGAACAGCCAGGACTTGAATCAGCGCCCACATGGGATGCCAGTGTCACAGGCGGTGGTTTTACCTCCTTAGCCACAGCGCCGGCCCCTGTCCCACTTGTCTGAGATCACTTTCCTCGCCGGTCGGCTGAAGCCGACTTCTCCCCCTGTCCCATCAGGCTCCCTCCCCTTGCTGTTTTACTGTTGTTATGGTTACCAGTGTAAGAGCCGTGCTTCGTGGACATCATGCTTGGGGTCTGTGTCTGTGGCCGGGACATCAGCTCAGCATCGCGTGGGCCGGTCCTGGGCTGTGAGGCTCGCTCTTCCACGTCAGTGCCCGGACCAGGCTGGGAACAGGGAGCTCCCCCCACCGAGTCCTTGAATAAAGGAATGGATGAATGGGTGGGTGGTGTGCAAAGGGTTGAACTCCCCTCCAGGGTGCTCCAGACTCACTGTTTCAGCGGGGAGCAGGTGGCAGGTGTCTGGTCACGGATGGACCCAGGAAAGCAGGCTTTGGAGAATCAGCGGGAACAGCCGGGCGTCAGCCTGCCGTGAGATGGATACACTGATGCGTGGAGCCGGGCTTCTGCCCACAGCTTGGCAGGGGCCAGGTGGTGCGTTTGAGAGACGCTCAGAGAACGGAGTGAAGGAGCTGTGAGTGGAAGCGGGTGTGTGAGAGGAAGAGCTGCACACAGCCCAGCGGATGAGCGCGGATGCCTGCGAAGACCCTGGAAAGTGGGGGTGCGTCCTGCACAGGCATAGGCCGGGCACGTCCCCCATGAGCCTTTGGGCCTGCCTGCTTCAGCCCTGGCCACAGGGAGGAGATGCGTGTGGACTTCGATCAGCAGGTGCTCATCAGAGGCGGTTCCCTGTCTCCTGCTTCCCACTCAGGACATCCGTGGCATCCACACGTGGGCACCACTGAGGCTCACGAGAGCCCACACCTCCTCGGCCACAGGGATGGATGGAGCTGGGAGATGCCAGTCCTCTTGGTCCTCGGATGGACCATTCTGAGACATCTTCCCCCTCGCTGTCCTGGTGGGGTTGGCCGGCTGATGCCTCACTGTGGCGTGGGTCACATGGGCTGTGCTGGCTTTTCCTCCTTCCTCGTGCCCTGCCTCTCAGCAGGAGCAGCCGATGCACAACTCTTCTCTAAGGCCGCATTGCAGAGCGGGAGAGGCTACCCCAACACAGGTCCCTGTTGGGGACGACGACGTGGCTGGTGTGAGGACAGAGTTTGCTGTGTGAATCCTGGGTGCCTCTGTACACACGTGGAGCAGGTCGCCGGGACACACACAGCAGGCGTAGGACGGACACCACACAGCCCAAGGGCTGCACTGGGAACAGGTGCGTCCCCTACGGGAGAGTGAAAGGAGGGGACGAACAGAGCAGGGGGAGGTCTCCTGGGTTCGATTCTCCTCACTTTTCCTGTGCCTCCACCACACACCAGCCTGTGCCAGCACCAGGTCCACGGAGCCACCTGGCCTGTGAGGGTACAGTCTGGGAGGGGGGAGGCAGACCCGGCAGATGGCAGGTCGCTGAGTGACGTCATCGTGGATGCCGGTTGCTCTGTTTTTCCCGTCTGTCACCAGCTCCTGCGGGAGCCACGTGGGAGGAAGACGGTTTCCGTTGCCTCACAGTTTGGGAGGTTCCGAGTCCAAGACTGGTCGTGCCCCAGTCGTCCGGTGCCCGAGGAGCACGTGTGGGGGAACCAGAGGCGGAGACCGAGCAGCCGGGCCGACCAACCCTCCAGCAGGAACCCCGAGGACCCACGGGTCTCCCACCCGGCCCTGCTCCCAGGCCCCACGACTGGATCAGTCCCTCAACCCCATCCACCATTCACGCGGGATCTGGGGCTACACATCTGCACGATGGGGGAGCCCCGCCGTGTGCAGACGGGGGCAGGAATGGGGAGAGGTCAAGGTGGGCTCCCGACCCCGGCCCCAGCGGAGGCCCTTCCCCCCCGTCCTCGCATCCTGCAGCCCCCTCTTTGGTCTTCGGCTGTTTGTTGCTTCCTCTGCCTCCCCCAGCAGAGGGCAAGCTCCTGGGTTCCCAGCTCAGGCCGTGCAGATCTGTGCGTTTCCCCTCCTTGTTCCCAGCTCGGGCCGTGCAGATCTGTGCGTTTCCCCGAGGACCCGAGGACAGCTGCTACCTGGATTCGTCACGAGGATTTCGGAGTCCACGTAGTCCACCTGAGCTCACCTCCTCCTCCAGGGAGCCTGGACGATTCTTCCTTCCCGTCCACGCTGGACGCATCCTGGTGCCGCTTCTGTTTGCTGGTCTGCCTCTGTGTCGCACCACGAACGTCTTCCCGGATTGACTCACTGTGTTGCTTCCACAGCTCGGAGCACGGCAGACTCACTCACTGTCAAGTGGAAATACCAAGGCGAGGGCCAGGAGGGAACGGGGCGAGGGGACGAGGACGTGGCCCGGGGCTCAGCCAGCTCAGCCGCCGTTTCGCGGCGACGCAGCCGCAGACCCGGTGAGCATCCGCAGAACGTGGCCGGGAAAGGGCCCGGGGTGCCTAGGAAGCTGTGGGGTGGGGGAGGGGGAGCCGGGCCGGTCTTCCACAGAGGGGCTGGGGGCCGAAGGGAGAGGCCCCCGTCACCAGCCCTGATGAGCTCAGCGTGGTGGGCCCCAGCTCCGGACTGTTCCCGGGGTGCCGGGCAGCCGGGAGCTGCCGCACCTCCTCATGTGCCAGCTGCACCCAGCGTTTCCACAGTGACTCCCAGGAGGCAGCGGGGGCCAGAGGGCGGCAGGAAACGCGGCGTGGGCGGAGGCAGTTCACGCAGCTCTGCCTTGCCGAGCGCCTCCTTCCACAGTCTCTCTCCCCCACACCCCAGCGAGGGCTTCCGGGCGCCCCACATGGTGCCACCTGAGCATGTGCACGTCCTGGCTGTGAGGCGGTGACCGTAGCCATGTAGGTGTCACCGGGGCTCCCAGGGAGGAAGCTCTCCGCCTCGCTACTCGGGAGCCAGAACTGGGTGTGTCCTATCTGTCCTCAGAGCGCCTCCCTCCCCTGGGGTGCGCTGGCCTCCCCATCACCCGTGAGCTGCTCACACCCAGTCCGCCGGGACCACCAACAACGACCGGCACTGGGCACGGTGACCTGGGGAGGGTGTGCCACAGCCCAGGCTGGCCCCGTGCGCTCTCACTGGCCGGGCCTGTCACGCTGGCCCTGGGTCACAGTCGGCTCAGCCCTCCCACCGTCGCTGCCTGGGGTGAGCTGTGTGTCTTGTCCCTGGCGCATCCCATGACGCGGGATGGAAGCCATGACTGAGCAGGTAGCCCACGTCTGAAGCTCTGAAGGCGGGGCTGTGACCGAGCGGAGTGACGGCACCCGTCATCATCCTGGAGTTTGTGGAATCAAACTAGAAATCCAGATGGAGCTAACAGTAAGCTACTTCCAGTGCATTGTGTAACAGCATCGCTCAAAAAAAGAAAAAGAAAGAAAAAGAAAAGAAACCAAACACTTACCCAGGAAACGCAGTCTACCTGCTGGACAAACCCACGGGCCTGAGCAGGCGAGCGGCGTGCGTGTTAGGGGTGGATACTAGCGACCTAGAAACCAGAGGTTGGGAAAGGTCAACTCCGGGGTGGCCTGGCCGTTGCCATGGCGACATCTCAAAGGACACAGGGGTCAGGGAAGGTCGCACTTAAGCACAGCGAAGCGAGCCAGCCCAGGCCCCCAGAGCAGGCCAAGGGGAGCCCCTGCACAGGAAGGGCTGGTGCAGAGACCCCGGAGAAGAGCAGCCTGTCCGCTGAAATCCTTGACCTTTTCCCTCCTGTCCGTGGGAATCTGCGTGCATTTGAGAGCTTGTTTCCTCCTAGCTCCTTGGCTCCGGCCTGCTCGCTAAGCAGACGCTGAGACAGCACAGCCATGGAGTGTCCGCGACCGTCTGGGGGGACCCCAGTCCCGCTCCCGCTCCGGCCGCGTCCAGTGCCGTGTGCTGAGGCACTGGGACTCAGTCCGTGTCCACCACTCCTGGTGCCGTGGATGACTTTGCCTTTGCGTCTGTCGCTCTCTGCGGTGGCTTCGCTCTGCTTTCTCCCCCAGAGGCTTCTGAGCTGACGGCCTGGCCCCTAGCACGGTGCTGTGCAGGTGGTGGGCGCTCTGGGGGGCTCCGCCTTCAGGAATGGATCCAAACTGTCTCCTGGGACCCCCTTGAGATGGAGCTGCAGGGAGGGAGCCTGGGCCCTCCCCCACTCTCTCCTGCACCCACTCCCCTCCATCACAACACCATCTGCACGAGGCCTCAGCCGAGCTGACGCTGGCCCCGTGCCTTGGGCTTCCAGCTCCATGAGCTACACAAACCTCTTTTCTTTGTAAAGCCCTCTGCCTCGGGTGTTCTGTTACAGCCGCACAGAACAGACCAAGACCTGCTGAATGCTGGGAACTTTGCTCGTGGTGTTACCGCCCCCACCTGGGACCTGAGCTTGGAGCGGCCCAGAGTGGCAGAGCTGGGGTCAGTGGCAGGTGCGTCTCAAGGCACAGCTCTGCGGTGTGGTGGTAGCAGGTGTGTCTGTCCTGTGTCTCAGGGGATGTTGCTCCCCTTGTCAACACATTACCATAGCTGTAACAAAGTAACCGAGACCCCGGAGACCGGCAGTGGAGGTTCTGGGAGCTCACAGCTCTGGAGGCTGAAGACCCAGGACCAGGCAGCCCCCTGAGGAGCATGGTGGCAGATGGGCTCACCATGGCGACAGCACGGGCAGGATAGATCCCAGGGCCAGACGGAAGTGGCGTGGAGAGGGGAGGTCGGTCCTGCTCATTCCTAGAAACTCATTCTTGCGGGGACTAACAGGGGTCCCAAGGGAACTGTGTTGATTCCTTCCGAAGGCTGAGTCACCTCCCTCTAGGTCACGTGTCTTCAGGTTCCAGTCCTAAGGCTGCCACACTGGGGACCAACCCCCGACCCCGGAGCCCCGGGGACTCACTCAAGCCAACGGCAGGGCAGGCGTCAGGCTGCAGGCGGATAAGCCGCTGCGTGGGGCTCCTGCATCCCGTCTGGGTGCCTGGGATTGAGTCCTGCTCTGCTTCCAGTCCATCTTCCTGCTAATGTGCCTGGGAGGCGCAGGTGAGACCCCACGTGCTCGGGTTCCTGATACTCGTGGGGGACCAGGATGGAGCTCTTGGCTCCTGCCTTCAACCCAGGCTGGGGCAGGCATTTGCAGAGTGAAACCAGTGGATGGAAGATCTCTCTCGCTCTCTTGCTCTCTCTCTCTTCTCTCTCACTTTCTCTCTCTCTCGCTCTCTCTCTCTCTGTGTGTGTCTCTACCCCTCAGTCATTCTGCCTCTCAAATAAATAAACAATCTAAAGAAAAACATGTGCACACCCAGCAATGCCGTGTTCACAGAACTAGCGGAAGCCTTGACCTTGTCCCAGCTCTCTGAGAACCGTGACTGTGGCTGGGGGGTGGAGGACGTCGGGCTGTGTCTGCAAGAAGACTGGAGTTCTGGACTGATCAGCTGAGCTCCCACGGCTATGCGCAAAGCCCGGTACGATTGGATGTGCTCAGGCTACGTGCGGGCCAAACACCAGCGGGTATCTCGTTAATGAAGCGACCGGCTTCAGCCGATCAACAGTCAGTGCACCATTTGTGTCTAAAACGTGTTATTTAAAGGGAAACACCACCTGGTTGGTGTGAGCCCTGTGGGCAGGGCCTGCTCACCCCCCCCCCCCCGCCTCATTCTCCTTGTCCCGCACCCCCTCCCGGCCTGCTCCATTAACACGGAAGTTCCTGGGGTCCCCACAATCCTCTTGGCATGGCAGGACACCCCGCTCAGCTCCCCTCTTTTTTTTTTTTAAAGATTTATTTTATTTATTTGAAAGTCAGAGTTACACAGAGAAAGGAAAGGCAGAGAGAAAGGTCTTCCATCTGCTGGTTCACTCCCCAGTTGGCCGCAATGGCCAGAGCTGCCCCGACCCAAAGCCAGGAGCTTCTTCCGGGTCTCCCACGTGGGTGCAGGGGCCCAAGGACTTGGGCCATCCTCCACTGCTTTCCCAGGGCATAGCAGAGAGCTGGATCAGAAGTGGAGCAGCTGGGTCTCGAACTGGTGTCCATATGGGATGCTGGCGCTTCAGGCCAGGGTGTTAACCCACTGCGCCACAGCGCTGGCCCCTCAGCTCCCCTCTTCTGTCCTTGCTTCTGGGCCAGCCCCAGTCCTGTCGTCCTGCACAGCTCAGGCAGGCCGCCAGTCCGCGGTGTAAAACGTTACACACGTTGGCCGGCGCTGTGGCTCAACAGGCTAGTCCTCCGCCTGTGGTGCCGGCACCCCGGGGTTCTAGTCCTGGTCGGGGCGCTGGATTCTGTCCCGGTTGCCCCTCTTCCAGGCCAGCTCTCTGCTGTGGCCCGGGAAGGCAGTGGAGGATGGCCCAAGTCCTTGGGCCCTGCACCCCATGGGAGACCAGGATAAGTACCTGGCTCCTGCCTTTGGATCAGCATGGTGCGCCGGCCGCAGCACGCTGGCCGCAGTGGCCATTGGAGGGTGAACTAACGGCAAAAGGAAGACCTTTCTCTCTGTCTCTCTCTCTCACTGTCCACTCTGCCTGTCAAAAATAAAAAAATAAAATAAAATAAATAAAAAAAAATTGCACACGTGTTGTTTTCCAGCTCTGAGCTCAGAAGTCCGAGAGGAGTAGTGCTGGGCCGGAGTCGGGAGCGACCACTCGCTGCCCCTCTCGAGGCTCCAGGACAAGCCTGTCCCGCGCTCTTCCAGACTTGGAGGCCTTGGCTCCTGTCCCCGTGCCTCCGTCTTCAGAGCCAGCAGTACAGGTGGGCCCTGCACGCCCCGTCACACGGCTGCTGCCTCGCTCTCTCGGGGAACCCTGGGATACCTTGGATCCCCCGTCCCCCGCACAGCCCAGGGTAACCTTTGCCCTGAAAGGCCACATTGTCGCAGTCTGGAGACCAGGGCACGGCCATCTCCAGCTGCCGCTACTGGCGACCCCACGTACTGAGCCGCACCGCCTGGTCGACCCTGTGCGGACTCAGACTGGACTGCTGGCCCTGGGGCAGCGCCTGTGTCTGATCCCTGTGACCCTCCCGCCTGCTACCGGCCCTGCCCGGTGGGAGCCTCACGTGTTGCAGACAAGCTGAGCTCCTCTGGGTCCCCATTCTCCCACCTCTCCTCTCGGGTGGGTGATTGGCACCGCGGCTAAGGCATTGAGACACCCACTTCCCCCAACGGAGTGCCTAGTGTGGGTCCTTGCTCTGCCTAGTGTGGGTCCTGGCTCTGCCTAGTGTGTGTGGGTCCTGGCTCTGCCTAATGTGGGTCCTGGCTCTGCCCTAGATCCAGATTCCTGTAACGCACACCCTGGAGGCAGCGGCGAGGGCTCAAGTGGTTGGGTCCCTGGCACTCGTGTGGGAGACCTGGATGGAGTCTGGGGCTTCCAGCTGTGGCCCGGGCGCAGCCCTGGGTGTCATGGGCGCTTGTGAGTGAACCAGCAGATAGAAGATCCCCCTCTATCTTTGTTTCTGTCTTTTCTGTTTCTCTTCTTTCCAAATAGACAAAAATTCAAAAACAAACCCCTACCCCCGCCTTTGCTGCCGCGGCTGGAGCCAGTGCTGACCTGGACTTGCGCAGGGCTCCTCCCCTGCCCCAAGAGGACGCCTCGGAGACGGCCGGCACTGTGGTGTAGCCAGTAAAGCTGTCGCCATCAACTGCTGACATGCCATGTGGGCCCCGGTTCAAGTCCTAGCTGCTCCTCTTCCAATCCAGCTCTCTGCTATGGGCTGGAAAAGCAGTAGAAGATGGCCCAAGTCCTTGGGCCCCTGCGCCCGTGTGGGAGACCCGGACAAATCTCATGGCTCCCAGCTGTTGCAACCATTTGGGGAGTGAACCAGCAGATGGGAGATCTCTCTATTTGTCTCTCCCTCTCTCTGTAACTTTGGCTTCCAAATAAATAAATAAATAAATCTTTCTTAAAAAAATTGTTGTGGGGGGCAGCACTGTGTCACAGTTAAGCCCTTGTCTAAAGTGTTGGCATCCCATATGGGCACTGGTTCAAGTCCCAGCTGCTCCTCTTCTGATCCAGCTCTCTGCTATGGCCTGGGAAAGCAGTAGAAGATGGTCCAAGTCCTTGGGCCCCTGCACATACGTGGGAGACCTGGAAGAAGCTCCTGGCTCCTGGTTTCAGATCGGTGCAACCCCGGCCATTATGGTCATTTGGGGACTGCAGCAGCTGATAGTGACCTTCTCTGTCTTTCCCTCTCTCTGTCTGTAACTCTACCTCCCAAATGAATAAAATTGTGGGAAAATTCACAATAAGCTTATTTTGGTACAAAACACTTCTGAAATCTTGTAGAGTTTATTCATAACACACATTTCCATGAACTTTTCAAAGACCTCTCATATATGCCCTGGGACCTCCCAGGGACGAGGAGCTGGGAGGCTGAGCAGTGAGGATGTCGGGGTTCAAGGGCAGGTATTGGGGTGCACTCTGGGGCATGCACCTGCCACCCACTGCACAGGAAGCAGGCCGGGGGCTGGCACTAAAACCCCTTGCCTGAGCTGTACCCGGATGGCCAATCTTGTTTTCTCATATCTGTGCTGGTGCCTGGCTGCCTTCAGGTCCACAGAGAGATGGACCCGGCTGTATGAGGGCGGGGATGTGGGGTCGGGGCTCGGACTGCCCCGGGTCATCTGCACAGAGCAGCTCCTGTGGCAGGGTCCCCAGCGCTGGCAGCTGTGTGCCCGCCCCTCGTGGTCAGGCTTGTGTGCTCGTCCCTGGGGCGCCTCCCTCCCCTGCTTGTACACTTTCACCACCTCCAGATGTGCAGGGATCGAGGCCAGGCCCCTCCCTGCGCGAGCGTTCTCTCTCTCTCTCTCTCTCTCTCTCTCAACTTTCTGCCTCCAGGTTTGGGCCAGCCCAATTGCACATCAACAAAGGCAGGCTTTGAAAAGCTAAGCTCAGTGTGAAATGTTAGCCCCGTAATTGAAAAATGCCTGGGGGAAGGGGGCTGGAACAGAACCCCTCCAACACAGGAACTTGATCCTCTGCAGTGGCACAGGCCAGGCTGGACGGTCAGGGCCGCAGGGACACACCCTCCATCTCTCTCTCTCTCTCTCTCTCTCTCTCTCTCTCTCTCCCCCTCTCCATCCCTCTCTGTCACTCTGCCTTTCAAATAAATAACTGGGGGTGGGGGGGGAAGCAAGCCCGGTTCAGCACAGTGAGCTGCAGGCTGTAACCTCAGAACCATCAGGCTCCAAGCGGGGCCGGCACCCCAGCTCACTGGCTCCCGACAGCAGCTGCTCGGCCACCCTGTGTGTTGTAGGTCAGAGGTCAGCGCATTTTTCCTGCCAAGGGTCAGATTAGGCCTCGTGACAATTAACTCAGCCACCGTGGCAGCCGCACACAAAGCAAGGAGTCTCCGACACGCGCATGGAAAATACGCATCACAAAAAAACTATGCGTGGCTTCAAAACTTTTGCACCCAAATCAGCTCAGGTATCGATGCCATTTTCTGTGATCCTGTGCAGTATCCTCACATGTGAATGACTTTTCGTGGTCAAAACAGGGGCAGCGGGAATGGCCCCGGGCGTGGGAGTTGGCCGGCCCCGGTTCTGATTGGTGAAGTAAGGGTTGCCGGGCTGTCCGTCACACAGAAATACTGAGCGGCAGGCACCTGGCCCAGTGGCTGAGCCGCTGCCTGGGTCGGCCACACCCCGTGTGGGTCTGTGCTTACGCTCTGCTCCGGGGTCCAGTTTCCTGCTAATGCACTCAAGTGATGGCCCAGGTGGCTGCATCCCTGCCACCCACGTGGAAGACCCGGGTTCCACTCCCGGCTCCGGGCTGCACCCTGGCCCAGCCCTGGCTATTGTGGCCTTTGGGGAGCAAACCAGAGAATGGGAGCCATCTCTGTGTCTCTTTGTCTCTATCTTACGGACTGACTTGCAATGTAGTCGGAGAACAAACGTCTCAGAAGACAAAGAGTAAACGAGTGAACCACTCGGAGGGCTCTTAGCACAGAGGCACGGACAGCAGGTGCATCAGAGGCCTGGGGTGGCCACTGCTGCCCCGACACCGACCCAGGGCCTGGAGCTGGGTTCTGCGCTGATGTAGGCTGTGGGACTGGGGACTCCCCAGGGACCTCCAGGGCTGCCGGTGTGCAAAGTGAGAAGGCTGGAGCGAATCAGCGGTGCTGGTCCACGCTCCGAGTGGACACGTGATTCCGTGTGCCCACCCGGCAGGGCAGACAGAGGCCGGAGGCAGCGGCAAGTCCTGCTGGTTCTGGTGCTAAGGACGTCTGGGCTCCGTCTTCCTGCTCTGCATTGCTGTCCTCGCCGTCGGCGTCTCGCATCTCCGTCAATGATCTCACCCTTTACCTCGCCTGCCCGGGTCTCCTCTTGCGGCTGCCAGAGCGCTCCTTCTACAATGTCTGAGACACTCAGCGGCTTCCTCAAACCCCACACCCCTCCCGGGCTCCTAAGCCATTTCCTGGAGGCTTAGAGATGGAAGAGTGGGCGATGGACCACGAGCTGGTCATCTACGGAATGGCTTCAGGTTCACTCTCTGAATTTGTACGCTCGGCTCTACTGGTGTCCTGTGGCTGTGCCCCAATTTCCACTACACTGAAGGCTTCAAACAAGAACCGTGTTACTCCCAGCTCCTGTGCATTGGGAATTCCAGAGTGGAGATTCCAGCTTGAGGCTCCCGCAAGGTGCTGGTGGGAGCTGAGGTCGTCGGACAGCGTGACGGGGGCTGGATGGTCCACGTCCACGCCGGCTCCCGTGGCTCTTGGCCAAACCACAGTTCCTTGCGGGCTGGAGGCCTCGGCTCCTCGGCCCGTGGACGTCTCCTGTAAAGTCCCCTTGGGCTACAGCAGCTGCTTCCCCCAGCCTGAGGGATCCCAGGGCGGCCGAGAGGCAGGTGCTCTGCCTTTGATGGCCTTAGACATCGCACGTCATCGCTCTGTCACTCTCTGCTCAGTAGAAGGGGGCTCGAGCCCCGCCTCTTGGAGGAAGGGGCGTCCAGGAATGAAGTCATGCGTGCAGAATTCTGCTGGACCTGCGTGAAGCCCCCAGGACCCCTTGACCTTCACGGGATCTCCAAGGAGGCTCCGCCCTGCTCTGAGCTCAGTGTCCTCTGCCAGGGAGGACGGCGACGCCCAGCTCCAAGAACACTGGGGCTTGAGCAGAGCTGTGCGTGGCCCAGATGCCCAGTGGAGCCTGTCTGACTGTCACTGCGGTGCGCCCGGGCCCTGCGGCTCCTCCCTCAGTCCTGGCCCTGGCTCTCCGGCCGCACTGGAGGGCTTCTGTCTCCTGCCTGCCCTGTGCCCCCTCACTCCCGGGCTCCTCCCCAGGGGTGCTGCTTCTGCCAATAAGCCCTGCCCACTTGTGCATTTATTCATTTTTTTAAAAAATATTTTATTTATTTATTTGAGAGACAGAGTTACAGACAGAGGCCTAGAGAGAAAGGAAGGTCTTTTATCTGCTGGGTCACTCCCCAGATGGCCGCAATGGCCGGAGCTGCACCCATCAGAAGCCAGGAGCCAGGAGCTTCTTCCAGGTCTTCTGCGTGGGTGCAGGGGCCCAAGCACTCAGCCATCTTCCACTGCTTTCCCAGGTACATTAGCACGGAGCTGGGTTGGAAGTGGAGCAGCTGGGACTGGAACCAAAGCCCACAGGGGATGCCAGTGCTGCGGACAGAGGCTTAACCCACTACGCCACAGCACCGGCCCCGTGTACTGTTCTTAGCACAGTCATTGTTCTACAAGCACCCCCCCACACACACTTCAAGGAACAAAACGGCTTATAGCGGAGGCCTTCAAAACATTTGTGGGGCCGGCGCCGCGGCTCACTAGGCTAATCCTCCGCCTTGCGGCGCCAGCACACTGGGTTCTAGTCCCGGTTGGGGCGCCGGATTCTGTCCCAGTTGCCCCTCTTCCAGGCCAGCTCTCTGCTGTGGCCAGGGAGTGCAGTGGAGGATGGCCCAAGTGCTTGGGCCCTGCACCCCATGGGAGACAAGGAGAAGCACCTGGCTCCTGCCATCGGATCAGCGTGGTGCGCCGGCCGCAGCGCGCCAACTGCAGCGGCCATTGGAGGGTGAACCAACGGCAAAAGGAAGACTTTTCTCTCTGTCTCTCTCTCTCACTGTCCACTCTGCCTGTCAAAAAAAACAAAAAAACAAAAAAAACATTTGTGGAAAAGTGAAAGTAAAAGATAAGTTGATTTGTTCCAAAAGAGTTTGAAATCCATGCACGGTGTCTTCATATGAACATTTACACATTTTTTAACATATTGTGTATATGATTTCAAGCATGTTTTGTACCAAAACAGCCTTATCGCTTCTTAAAATTATTTAGTTATGTATCTCAAAAGGCAGAGTGACAAAGGGAGAGACAGAAAGAGATCTTCGTCTTCTGGTTCACTCCCCGAACATCCGAGACAGCTGGGAGCTGGGCCAAGCCAACTGCAGGACCTGGGAACTCAGTTGGGTCTCCCATGGAGGTGGCAAGGAGCCAGGAACTTGAGCCGTTGCCTGCTGCCTCCCAGGTGTCTGTCAGCAGGCACCTGTCCCTCTGTCCCCGGGACAGCAGCAGCCCTCCTGGGAAACCCGGGAGCAGCTCCCTCTCTCTGCAGGGCTAAGTGTGGATCCAAAGCCCATGGTGCGTAGCCAGACTCTGCCGCTCTCTCTGTCCCCAAGGCTGCCTGGTGTGCAGGTGTGCAAGGAAGCCCTCCAGGTCACCTTGAAAAAGGAGAGGAGACGGGAGAGGGTGCTGGTGTTGGGAGCGGAGTCTCCAGGGGCGACAGCAAAGGTGGGTGGAGGGGCCCGAGGGGCTGACCTTGGAACCCACCAGGGAAATGTGCAGCCTTCACACCGCAGCCCTGGCGCCTGGACACGATTTCAGGCTTGCCCGGAAGCCTCTCCCTCCCCGTCAGCGCGGCTGCAGGTGGGAGAAAGCCCCTCATTTAGACTGTGTTCCTTTGACTTGACTTCTATTCATTTTTGAAGCTTCCTAAGGAACAGAGGCTTTTGCCTAAGGTTCCCTTTCCCAGGCAGGTTACTTGTGTGGGGATTTCCTGGCCTCTTGCTCCCCGGCCCCGTGCTCCAGGAATAAACCACCTGTCGTGGTGGCGTCAGGAGCCAGCCTCTCCACAAGGCTTCCTCCGGCACCTTGGTGTTGCTGCTGGGACCAGGCTCCGGCCCAGCACCTGCACGACGCAGCGGGCAGTGGTCTCTTGTGTGTACCAGGCCCCTGATGGAAACGTTGCCAGGAACGTACAGTGGCTGCAGAGGTGTCTTTGTAGGGAGGGGCTTCCTTCCTCGGTGGGAGGGTGGTGGGCGTCATCTCACCTCCAGGAACCCCTTCGCTGCAGCAAGTGCCGGGACAGTGACTGAACACGGGGGCCCACCTGCTGGGGGGCTCGTCATGGCTCTGCATGGACTCTCATCCCACCCCACGTCCCAGGGCCTGGATTCTTCCGTCTCTGCAGGTCCCTCCATGCCTGCCATCCACTATCAGGCGTCCCTTCATTTTGGCTGAAAAAAAAAAATCACCATAGCTTGGACCAAGCCAGGGCCCAGAGGGCCCGCACTTGAACCAGAGGGTGACGTGATCCTGCACCAACGAGTTCGGGGATGGATTATGCATGTCTTCTGTGCACAGAGGAGGAGGAGGTTGGGACAGGCTCGCTCTGTGTCCTCCTGCCAGGAGCTGAATCCTTGCAGCCAACGTCTACACCGCAGTCAGAACGAGACAGTCTCCCGCGGGACCACACTCAGGCAGGTAGAGCAGCAGCGAGTCGTCTCGGGGTCGCTGGGATCCACAGTGTGTTCTGCAGAGGGGCCTGGAAGAACCCCCCTGGCCATGAGCCCCTGTCAGCTCCAGGTGTCTGCTCTGAGTAGCTGCACCAGTCCGGCCCGCAGGGGCCGCGGGTGACCGGAACTGAGGATCGGTCTGTGTGAACAGCACAGTGTTTGCTGGGCGTCGGCAGCACAGGCCGAGGTCTCAGACCCAAGTGTACGGACAGAGGCAGCCTCTGCCCAGTGCAGCCGCGGGTCCCAGCCAGGGGAGTGTGAGGGCTCACGGGAGGGCGAGCTGAGATCTCAGGGGTGCTGGGGTTTGACAGAACCTCCGGGTGCTTGAGTTTCCATGCTTCCAGACGCTGGTCCTCTCTGTTCCCGGGAGCTAGGAGAGGCTGGCGGCCGTGGCTGGGAGCTGCAGCCCCGCTCTGCCTTCTGCTCTTACCAGGCACAGCCAGGCCAGAGCCCATGGCCTCTGTCCTCCTCCAGGCAGCCGCCACCCTGTCATTGCCCTGGCATCCGCGGCAGGCATCCCAGGCCCTGCCTGGGGGGTCCCCAGCCCCGACACCCCATTCGTCTTCAGTCTGGATTCACTCAGGCACAGGGTCACCAACAATTGTCCCGGGGCATTGTGGGTTGGCACGGTCTGTGCCCAAATACTCAGAACTCCAGGTTTCCAGTCCGCAAAGCTCTTGCTATAGTCACACATTCCTTGTGGAATGATTAAAACCAGCAGGAGCGCGCCACCTCTCCAATTCCACCGTCTCACGTGGTATCGGTGCCCGCCCTGGTCTGTCGTATTCACGGAGCCCCTGATGGGGTGGGGAGAGAGGCCTGAGCCTGCTGAGAGCTTTGGCCCGCGAGAGCTGCAGCGCGCGTGGGAATGATTAAAATCCCCCCGGGCACGCGGTGGTGTGGTGGGTGCCCGCCGGCCTCCGGCTGCCCTGAGTCAGCTTCCTCTGAGCATCTGCCTCCCTGCCATGCTGCCCGTGTCCTGGGCGCCGTGCTCTGGCCTAGCGTCTGACCCTCCCCATCTGTGACCCCGCGGCTGACCTGGGCAGCGTGGAGATGGCAGCAGATACCCCCTTGGCTGGAGATCCGGGGCCCCAGCTGCTCCTGGGAGTCTGGCTCTTGGAGCCTGCCCACGGGTCTCAGCCCTGGTGTACAATGCCCCAGCCCGATTTCACGGCCACGTCTTCCCGTGCCCCGGGTTTCCTGGAAGCAAGCCTGCGTTGAGGAGGAAACTACCCGCCCTTAAGAAGTTCCTTCAAGAAGGAAGGTCAGGTGGGGTCATGCTGAAGTCGTTCAAGGTTACAGATCCAAGTGTTTCCCAAATCCACCTCCGCAGAGAACTTGTGACTGGTCCAGACCGGAAGTCTGGCATTGATCACACGTTGCTTCTGGAAGAGAAGCGCAGGGGCCCTGCTTCTCCAGGCCTGAGGGCTGCTGGGATGGTCAGAGAGAAGGAGCTCAGGACGCGGCCTGGCAGTGGGTGCCACTTCCTTCAGCAACCGCAGGCTCCATCCTCAGCCCAGCCCTGGGCAGTTAATGGTGGACCGAGCATCGCCCAGTGTGATCCCCATCGGGAGAACTAAAGATGGTGTCTGACTCCCAGAACCAGAGAAGAAGCCCCTGGAACCAGCAGGGGCAGCCGGCCTCGGCCCTCATGTGGAAGCCCCACGACCACCCCGGCCTGAGCTAGGCCCGGCTTCCGGGGCTGTCCACGCCCGGGACTGGCTTTCTGCTCCCAGGCTCTGTCCCCGGCTGGCGCAGAGGCATCTCTTGGAGCGTGCCTGAGGGGTGGGGGCCTGGCCTCCCGGGCCACGCCGCTGCGTCTAACCTAGCGAGGACAGCACTGCCACGGTGGGCGCCGTGTGCGTCTCACACCCGAGTGTGCAGTGGGTCCCCAGGCCTTCACTGCTTCCATCAGCACAGCAGTTTTTGGGGTCCCTCCTGGACTTACTGCATTCGCAGGTGGGGAGTGGGGAGAGTTAATCCTACCAACCCCAGCCCCCGGGGCAGTCAGTGAATCAGCTCACTGTGCCCTCACCTCAGCTCCGTGAGATGTGTGCCCATTTCACAGATGGGAACATTGGAAACTTGGAAGAGAGCGGGGACCCAGAGTTTGTAAGCATCAGAGCCGGAGGCCTCAAGCTCAGGTGGTGGCCTCAACCCCGGGGCCCAGGTAGGCTTCTTTTTCTTCTTTAAAAATATTTATTTATTTGATTAATTGAAAGGCAGAGTTACAGAGAGAGAAGGGGAAAGAGATCTTCCAGTGGCTGGTTCACTCCTCAAATGGCCCCAACAGCCAGGACCGGGCCAGGCCGGAGCCGGGAGCCTGGAGCTTCTTTCTGGTCTCCCACACGGGTGCCAGGGGCCCAAGTCCTTGGGCCACCCTGCACTGCTTTCCCAGGTGCATTAGCGGGGGGTTGGATGGGAAGTGGAGCAGCTGGGACTCGAGCCGTCACCCATATGGGGAATGCCAGCATTGCAGGCGGTGGCTGAACCTGCTCCACCGCGGCGCCGGCTCAGGGGGGCTTTGGTGTCCTGCCCCGTGGTTCTGCCTCACTGCCCTCTCTGTGGTGCCATGGTGACCTCACCGGGAGTCATGCTGGGTGGGAGATGGGGTCTGTTTCCTGGGCTGGCAGCCAGGGCTGTGCCACAGAGCCAGGGTGCCCACATCCCTGCTGTGGAGGCCGCCTGACGCTTGCCCCGGAGAGCCCTGGGAGACTGGGGATTAAGCCCGGGCTGCTGGGCTGCCGAGGCGGGGGTGGTGGGCGGGGTGCTGGAGTGGCACCGGCGCATTTTCGCATAATAGCAACCATATGTCCTCAAAGAAGGGGACTGCCTTCCCGTTCCTGCACAGGGCCTGGAAACCGCGTCAGGAAATTAGCCTCAGATCTGATGAAGTTAAAGGGACGAGTGAGAGAGGCAGACGCAGTGCGACTGTGCCTCGGCGCGCACGCGGCTGCCTCGTCCGACCGCTCACCGTGCGACATCGGCAGAGACTGCGGGCAGACAGAGACCGTGCAGAGCATCCTGGGTGACAGGAAACCCTTCCCGCATCCGGTGGTCCATTTGTCATCCAGCTCTCCGGGCAGGCTTGAAATCCGATCTCACGCTGGCGGGATCAGCCAGAGAAAGATTCACGGGAGAAGAATGTGTGTTGCTTACCGGCATTTGGTCTTAATTTTTGAGACGGAGGACAGTGGGGGGGACCCTGAGTGGACCACCTTGCGGGACATGGTCCCGAGGCAAGGCCGGTCCCCAGCGTCACTTCCGACACTCACCGATGGGTGCTGTTGGACACTCACTGATGAGTGCTGTCCTACCCTCACTGGTGGGTGCTGTCCTACCCTCACTGATGGGTGTGTCCTACCCTCACTGATGGGTGTGTCCTACCCTCACTGGTGGGTGCTGTCCTACACTCACTGATGGGTGTGTCCTACCCTCACTGATGGGTGTGTCCTACCCTCACTGATGGGTGCTGTCCTACCCTCACTGATGGGTGCTGTCCTACACTCACTGATGGGTGCTGTCCGTCGCTCACTGATGGGTGCTGTCCTACACTCACTGATGGGTGCTGCCCTACCCTCACTGATGGGTGTGTCCTACCCTCACTGATGGGTGCTGTCCTACACTCACTGATGGGTGCTGTCTGATGCTCACTGATGGGTGCTGTCCGTCGCTCACCGATGGGTGCTGTCTGACGCTCACCGATGGGTGCTGTTGGACACTCACTGATGAGTGCTGTCCTACCCTCACTGGTGTGTGCTGTCCGACGCTCACTGATGGGTGCTGTCCTACACTCACTGATGGGTGCTGTCCTACACTCACTGATGGGTGCTGTCTGATGCTCACTGGTGGGTGCTGTCCGTCGCTCACTGATGGGTGCTGCCCTACCCTCACTGATGGGTGCTGTCCTATACTCACTGATGGGTGTGTCCTACACTCACTGATGGATGCTGGAATCGGAGTCTCTGGAGACCCTCCTCCCCCTGAAGCTGTGTCAGTGCAGTGAGTGACGGTGGCTATGTTGGCATCAGGACCCCGCTGGCACGTCCTCCACACAGGGTCCAATTCCTCAACTGGCGCGGGAGGTGAGGCCGCTTCCTCTTCTCCTTGCCTCGTTGCTCTGAGCAGTGTGGATGGACACACCTGACCCTGACTCCGTATACTCAAGGCAGGCCGGCGTCTCTCCTCCCCCCTCCTTCCAGACTCAGGTTCAGGCACTGCAGGCCCCGAGGCAGGACAGGGCTCTGGGGGTGAGGACGGCAGAGTGATTCTGAGCTGGGCCTCAGAGCCAACGTTGGTGATAACGCCACTGGGGACAAGCGGTTCCTGGGCTCCCAGGGTTGAGGGGCGCTTTCAAAGCTCAGCTTTGCCAAGTGGTGACTGTTGTTGCTGAAGTTCTGGGGCGCTCTGGGCCCCTCTCTGTGGGTGCACCTGTCTAACGGGTTTCCACTGGGGACAAATTGGGCTTTAAAACGGAGGAGGAGGGCTTGTGTGAGGCAGCTTGTTTGACGGCGTGTGATTCACAAAGTGCCACCTGGGAGCCCTCTCTCTCCTCTAGGCACAGCCGCTCTGAGCTCCAAGGTGCACCCTTGCCCGTCCTGTGCAACTGTCCCTGCTGTGGACGGTGATGAGACACAGGAGCCCTTCTGTGACCCCCACCCTCCGCCCTGTCCGTGGGATAAAGCCTGAGGTTCTATCCCCGGGGCCCTGGGCGGACTCAGACCCGAGAGCTGAGCCGTGAAACAGCCATCGCCAAATAAATCGGGCCCCGTGCCGTCTCCAGGACGCACGATGCAGAAGTCTGCCTGGCACATCGAGACGCTGTGTGCTCCAGCTCACTCTGTTTGCAGCTCATGACAATTTTATTCATGAAAATATCAGAGACAGATGGTGAGATATTTTCCTTTTAGAAATGACTTAGCATTTGGAGATAGGTGATTCACTCTGGTTTTGCAATAATCAGCATTTTGGCTGATATTTTAACAATAAATACCACGTTTCTTTTTAAAATTTATTTTCTTTGAGAAGCAGAAAGCAGAGAGGCAGAGAGAGAGACAGAGAGAACTCGCATCTGCTGGTTCACTTTCCAAGTTCCTGCAGTGGCTGGGAGTGTGCCCTGCTGAATTCCAGGAGTTGGAACTGAATCCGGTGCCCCATGTGGGTGACCGGAATCCATGTTGCCTCCCAGGGCTCACATCGGCAGGAGGCTGGAGTTGGGAGATGGAGCTGGGATGTGGACCCTCGTACTCCAGCACGGAAAGCAGGCGTCCCACCAGCAGCTTCCCTGCTAAGCCAAACGGCCACCCACAAAGGCGACACCTCCTAGCCCTCGCTCGCTGAGAGCGGACTTCTCGATTCCAGCATTCCCGGCAGCACAGATGCCCCCTTGCTCCAGATGCCCCGTAGCCTTTGGTACCAAATTTCACACTTGAACCGCGCATCTCAGCTGGCATGCATCTGCAGAGTCGGACGCCCCCGCTCAGTGCTCGCAGAAAGAGAGCGATAGCCCGAGGAGTCCCCTGGACACGGTGTGGGTGGCTCCCAGTCCTGAGAGCTGACGTATGCACGTCTCCTGGCCCGGGTGAAGTCCCCCCAAGTTCATCTCATGCTGAGCCATCAGCTGGCCTTGTGGAGCCCCCTGCAGCTACACGGTCACTCGTGGGGCTGGGAGCATGGCTGTCTGGATGGCCATCTTGTTCGCCACGCTGTTGAGTGTCCTACCTCTGGGCGGGAGGAAACCACAGCTCACTGAAAAGTGGTACCCTGTGCAGTCCCACACAGCTCATCGGATCAGGCAGAACTGGAATCCACACCCCAGTGTGGCAGGGCGCTCGCTCCAGGCCACGTGAGCTGGGGCTGTGGTCCGGATGGGCACTCACAGTGGTCAGTCCTGATGCCATCGGTGGTGGGACGACTTTTCTGCCCTCAGCCCCAGGGAGACAGTGGAGCCCCAGATCCCCCTGCGGTCCTCAGATGGGTGTCCTGAGACCCTGCGGTGTCTTCTGGCGAAATCTACAAGAAGTTTGAAGCCTGGCCTTTAACAATTAGCAGTGAAGAGTGACCTCAGGGCCAGAAATGGCCGTACAGTCTTCAGTCTCTGTTCTCCCGAGATGGAGGACACGGTGATTCAGAACTGCCCAACGGTGATCTTTTTCCTCCGGACATAAAAGCCCTTCCCTCGTACGTCACTTGCTGACCGAGGGAGACATGGCTGTTTTCCCAACATCCTGTTAGCCTCTCTGTGAGCTGGCTTCACCCCAGGGAGCTTCAAATTTGGAGACGAACACTGGACCTGGTTTTATAATGAGAGCCCCGTGGATGCCCGATGTCCCTAAAACTGTCTTTATCTAATATTCGGTTCACGTGAGCGAGTTTCCACTGCTCCACTGGTGACTCCCAGCTCACGGCTGGACAGGAACTGGGCCTAGATCTCTCCTGGGGATAAGGATGCTTGTTAAACAGACCGCTCCATCCCTAGCTACGATTCCACTGATTGGTACTAAGCCCACATGCCTGCGACACCACCTCCTCTTTGCCACAGAGTGACCAAAGTCTGGACAAAGCCACTCCCTTTCATTATTATTGATATTAGGATTTATTGGTTTTTTGATGCTTATTGCCACGCTGCCCCAGGCAGCGTAAGCACAGGGCTGCTGCCACGAGTGTGGTGCGGCTGAGGTTCTCGGGAAACTAGGAGCACTTGTCAAGGGAAACACCTTGGGGCTGGCATCAGCCACGGGATGGAGCGTGGGAGGGGGCGGGGCGTGGTGGCTTCCTGTCTGCCTATCAGGCTCACTTCCTGACAGCACAGGAAAGCCCCGGTGTTCTGGGTAAGTGGAGCTGTCCCACACTTGTACCCGGCGAGGTCAGCAGAACACCTCTCCCATCCCGTGGCTTCCGGGTTCTGTCATTGTGAGCTGGCAAATCTAGAATCGTCCACGCTGGGGAAGTGCCTGTCTACACAGAACAGAACCGCACTGTCCATGGATGCTCTCAGAAGTCCTCCAAAGCACAAGAATTCGCAGGCAGGGCCGCCCCTGCCGTGGGAACCCTGCAGCGCTGAGGCAGCTGTCGGGGCTTCTGCATTTCCACAAGCCTCCAGCGCACCCTGGGCAACACCACTGGGCCTAGACTGAACCCCAAGTGTGACGCTCGGGTCTACACCGTGGGCAGACCTGCAGTGAGGACGGCTTCCAGGTGGCGGCCTCACCCTGAGGTCAGGAGAGCGCCGTGGTTCCCCCGCCGAGGTTCTGGTCCCTGAAGCCAGTCACCCGGAAAGCAGAGCCCGGGAGTGGCTCCCCAGCGCTCTCCTAGGGATGAACCCCACAAGTCTTGGTGCGTGGCCCTGGGGCAGGTGTGGCCGTGCAGAACTGGAGGGATGATTGGGTGGGGACCCAAGCCGCCCCTGGTCAGACGCCTGTGCCTCAGCCAAGGCCACCCCTGTCCTCACTCTCTGAGCCCGGAGGAGCTGGCCCCGGATGTCTTCCCAGCTGTAGAGGTGACCCTTCCTGCCACTCTGCCACCCACCGTAACGCAGCGACACGCCCTGGCCTGTGACCTCTGCCCCAACACCTCTGCCGGGGTTCGCACTCTGCCGCGCCTCAGCACCCTGCTAGACCAAGTGAACCCAGGCAGCCGGGGGTGCAGGAGGAGCCTGGCTCCCGGCCTCGTGCTCCTTAGTGGGGAGAGGGCAGGCGGGGCTGACCCCCCCCCCCCCCACTGCTCCTTTGTCTCCGCACCACTGCTCGTGAGAAGCTTTTGGTAACAGTCTGCTCACCAGCCAGAGGCTTCGTGGAAGAACATGATACTGATTGAGCTGACGAAGCCACGCTTTAATAATACGAGGGCCGGGGAGAAAGCCGGGCAGCTCAGCCCTACACGGGCGCCACGGCCCCCGGGATGCAGCCTGCACTGCGTGGAGCTGGGGCAGGAGCAGCCCTGGGAGCCCGCGGGGAGGGAGACCAGGAGAAAGGCCAGGGACAAAGCCAGGCGTTGTGGGGGCTCTCGGACCCCGGGCACTCCCGCTGGCCTCCCAGGCTGCAGCCCAGGCTTCTTCCCAGAGGAGGGGGCATAGACAAGGCCCCCAGCCACAGCTCAGCCGCTCAGCCGGGACGAGTACAGTTCTGCCTCCAGTTCTGCACGGTGGAGCCCGAGGGCGTTCTGCCCTCTGTCTCAGCTTGGCCAGCACTGGAGCCCGAGGCCTCGGCCCTGCTCGGACTCCTGCCAGCCCCGGCCCTGGCCCCACGCCTGGGTCGCCTGGGTCGTGTTGGCGGCAACGCTTGGAGCCTGATAACGCAGACTTGCATTTCCTGGGCCGAGGGTAACTGCTGCTTTATTGGGGCTTTTAGCTCCTCAAGATGGTGTTTGCAGGGCCTGCCAGTGTGATAAATTTTGCTTATTTTAATCCTTTCCTTTTTTCCACCAGAGGTTAACTGTTTGGTGTTCTTTGTTAAACTAACACTTTTGATGCGTTAAGAACCACTAAAGCCACTTAAATAAACAGACCATCCAGGTAAGGACAGAAAAGCCAGCCTAGACCCAGGCCTGGCTGGGGAGCCCCTGGACACGTGGGTTCCCTCGGAGACGGAAAAATCCCCATTGGCTGCTCATCAGTGTGGGTTTTCTTTTTTAGGGAGGGAAAATAGTTTCCTTGATATTTAATCTTTCTAACTCAAATAAGCCCTCCCAAATACTGCTGCACCCTCCTCCCAGGACACAGTAGCCGCTGCTGCTTTTATTTTCACATTTCGCGTCAAGCAGCCCAAGCTGCCTCTGTAATGGTCTTAGAGTCCAGAGCGCACACGCTGCGGGCGGGACCAAGGGAACGTTGACTCGCTCACCCGCCCCAGTCAGTCCGCTTGCGTGGGAATTCTGTGTGCAGCAAGTGGATAGTGATCGATGGTGACACTGGCAGGGTGGCCGCAACATGGAGAACGATCTGGAATAGGGAGACAGCGGCAAGCTGGGCGCCACAGAAACAAATTTCCAGGCCGGGCTTGGATGCAGGCGGCTGCCTGGGGCGGGGTGGGGAGGGGCAGCGGGGAGAGCAGCCGGAGCAGGTGGATTTTATTCCAGGCCCCCGGGCCCGGCCATCCTGGCCTCATCCTCTGAGGTCTTGCAGGTACTTACTGTAAGTTCTTAACCTTCGTCTTTCCTGAAATATTTCGCCTGTCCCTAGGCATTTGCAGTTCCGTAGAATTCAGAATGAGCGTGGATTTGAACAAAAAACTCAGCTGATGGTTGTTTCAGAGCTGTAGTCTGAGAGGATGGATGTTTAACACGACTGTGTCTTTTTTTTAAAGATTTATTTTATTTATTTGAAATCCAGAGTTACAGAGAGAAGTAGAGACAGAGAGAGAGAGAGAGGAAGAGAGAGAGAGAGGAAGAGAGAGAGAGAGAGAGAGAGGTCTTCCATCTGCTGGTTCACTCTCCAAATGGCCGCAACAGCCAGAGCTGGGCCGATCCGAAGCCAGGAGCCAGGAGCCTCCTTCAGGTCTCCCACGTGGGTGCAGGGGCCCAAGGACCTGGGCCATCTTCTACTGCTTTCCCAGGCCATGGCAGAGAGCTGGATCGGAAGTGGAGCAGCCGGGATTAGAACCGGTGCCCACATGGGATGCCGGCACTGCAGGCCGGGGCGTTAACCCGCTGAGCCACAGCGCCGGCCCCAACACAACTGAGTCTTACACATGCTGTATCTCTGCACTTACTTAAGTCATTTCAAATTTCTCTCAGTGGTATTTTGCAATTTTTATTCTATAGCTCTTATATATAGTTTTCATTTCAAACTGTTTTGTATTTTTGATGCTGTCGTCATTTTTGTTATTTTTAGCTCTCGTCCCAGAAGTTTTCTGCCAGTGCACAGATAGTTGATTATGTAAATTGACCTGTTGGCCTCGTGTTACATAGACACATGCACACACACACGTGCATAGTGGCACGACAGGCACAAACGTGCACATGTGCGCACACATAGGTATGCTGATGCACACACATACAAACGGGGCAGCACACACATAAATGATGTGCAAGCATGCGCACACGTGTTCACACGTGCACATATACACAGACATGCACACAGGCAGCACATGCATAAGCACATGTATGTGCCTGCGTGTGCATGCGTGCTGCAGGCTTAGCTTGTACCTCAGGGCAGTGTTAGTCCATTCGTTTCCTTTCCTTCTGTGGGGTTTTGATGCGAGGTGGGTCCTGGCCTCAGAAGCTGGGCCTGGGCCCATTCCCTTCCCACTCCGTGACCTGGGTCTCTGTCAGGCTGGTGTTATTATTATTTTCACTTCTACGTTGACAATAATCAGACGTATTTATGGGAGACAGTGGGATGTTTCAATGCATGTCTACACTGCGTGAAGACCAGGTCTGGATAATTAGTGGATCAATCACCAGGGAGAAGTAAGGCAGTGGGTCCAGCGGCTGGGAGGGGAGGGGAGAGAGGCAGGGGGAGGCGGTCAGTGGGCACCAGGCCACGGCCACGCGGCGTGGATTCAGTCTGCCCTTTGATTGCACAGCAGGGGGCCCAGCGTTAATAATAATTACTCCACACTCACAAACACTGAAGAGAAGTCGGTGTTATTTGTGTCTCAAATAGTTCACAGAATTCGTAAGTTGGATTATATGGGCTGCGTATTTTCTTTGGAGGAAACTGTGAGTTCAGTTCCTTGTTTGATTTAGGACTCTCGTGTACATTTTAACCTGGCCGTCTCATGGAATTCGTCTTTCTCATCTAGGTTTTTGTGTTTGTTGGCATAAAATTATTCAAACATCCCCCTACTTTACTTTCAATGTGTGCAGGCTCTGAAGTGATTTCCCGTTTCACCTTCATATTTAGAATTTGTGTCTTCTCTTTTAAAAAAATGCTTGATCAGACCCGGGAGATGATCGGGGGTATTAACGTTTCATGGCCAAGCCGATGTACAGCTTTGCGGTCTGTGCTGTCGGGGTGATGGCCGCTCTAACCCTTGCTTCTGCCCTGCACGTCCGTGGGTTTCCCTGTTCTGTCTGCTCTCTTACCCTGCACGCCTGGGCCACTGCCTTGAGCCCTCTCCATGGGCACTGAACGGCTCGCGCGCGGGTTCACAGGTTTTGCCCCCTGCACCTCTGTTCCGGTTCCGACTGGTACGATTTCTTGTCCGACACAGCCGTTCTTGCAAAGCCTTCTGCTTCACTCACAAGTGTGGGGGCTCAGCCGGGCAGCTTCCTTTATTGACCGCTACTTTGCTGGCCTTGCGGGTAGACACACGGACACTGCGATTGCCACCTTCCAGACTGGACTGAGGCCCGGGCTTGGCAGCTGAGTGCAGGTCCCAGGCAGTGGGGTCTCCGTGAGCACCTGAGGACCTCCAGAGCCACTGCTCTGCCAAGGTCAGGGAGGGGCCCTGCTAACAGCGTCTCCCAAAGTCAGCGAATTCGACTGGTTTCGAGCTGTCCTCTTCTTTGTGGAAATCTCCGTATTTAGTGCGGCAGGTGTCTACCTCCCTGTGCTTCTGCCCTGATCTGTGGCAGGTGCGCTTCAAGGCAGCTGTGAGGCCCATGCGTGCGCGGTTCCGGGCACCGTCATTATCAGATTTGTATCAGATACAAAAGATTGTATTTGTTTACTTGAAAGTCAGAGTTACAGAGAGGCAGAGACAGAGAGAGAGAGAGACAGACAGACAGACAGACAGAGAGGTCTTCCATCCGCTGGTTCACTCCCCAAATGGCCGCAATGGCTGGAGCTGCCCTGATCCGAAGCCAAGATCCAGGTGTTTCTTCCAAGTCTCCCACGTGGGTGCAGGGCCCAAGGACTTGGGCCATCTTCCACTGCTTTCCCAGGCCACACTAGAGACCTGGATCAGAAGTGGAACAGCTGGGTCTAGAACCAGCGCCCCAATGGGAAGCCGGCACTGCAGGCTGGGGTTTAACCTGCTGCGCCACCGCGCCGGCCCCATCTCTTCTCTTCTTTTCTTTTCTCTTCCCTTCTTTCTGTTTCCTTTCCTTGTCGTCCCTGACCCCCACCCCCCGCCCCGTTCATAGACAGCGCGTTCCTGGGTCCTGATTTTGCTGCTGTTTTGTTGTCACCGTCGTTGAGTCTCCATTTTGAGTGGCCGTGTTTGGGCCGGCGCTGGGTAACAGAGCTTTCAGTGCTAATGAGACTGCTGAGGCATGAGGTGAAGGCCCAGGGGCTCCGGTCCCCCCAGCCCCGCCTCCGTGGCCCCAGGGCCCTGCACACCCCTGTGTCCTGGTCTTGGAGCTGGGAACTAGCTTCTACCATTTCTCATCTTCTCAATGCCAACCTACCTTTACCCCAAAGATGGAGCTTCCAGGTGGGGTTTTCCATCCACCCCTCGTGAACCTGTGAGTCCACTCAGTAGGAACCGCGTCCAGCACCCCCACCCCACCCCGCACTTGTCCTCTTGCCGGGATGGCTGGTGGAACTGCCCCCGGCCAGCTGGGATCTGTGGCTGTGCTGTGAGCCCCACGGGAAGCCACTCTTGTCCTGTGCAGGAGACGTTTGGAAAGAGACTCGGGCAGGGGGCTGAGCTGGGCAGGGCCAGAACCAAGCCCGGACAGACGAGGGAAAGCAAACAATGGCAGAATTTGGGGAGGGAATTCAGCACCGCCTCCAGCCCAGGCATCTACTCTGTTCCTCGCCGTGCCCTCTGCCTGGGCCTCCGGAAACCACTCGCAGTTCAGCGGAGCTGTGAGCTCTCCCACCTTTCTGCGAGGCTGACCCCATTGCACCGTCTGCAGTGCCAGCTGCTGTTTGCTGGATGCCGCCCGCTCTGAGGTGGCGACCACTCGAGGCCGAGAACTCCATTCCCTGCCCAAAGTGTGCTTCCCAAGCCAGTGAATGAAAGTGAGGACATGGGCTCTGCCGGCAGGGGAGCAGCCCAGCTCTCTGCAACCGTGGGGCCTGGGCAGGGCCAGGGGTCCCCGGAGGCCCTGAGCAGCCTCTTCCTGCTCTCCCCTCGGACTCCTGTGCAAACCCCTCTTAGCACTTTCCTCTCGGTCTGTGTCCCAGAGAAGGTGCTTCCTAAATGCGTGTCCCACGGCTCTAGTGACGGGCGAGCCTACAACCAGCCCACAGCCGTGGTCCCACTCTGGGTCAGGTCATCAGGATGGGCTGGGGACTGCAACCTCACAGCCCCCATGTGCCGGGGAGGAGGCAGAGCCCCCCAAGGGAGCTGTGCACCTGTCAGAGAGGAGACGGCACCAGGGAGGCAGGCGGCCTGCCCAGCTCACGGTGGCCTTGCCCCGGTTGTAAGACACACGGGTTACACATCCCACAGCAAGTCTTGGACTTGACTGGCGTGCCCATCTTCCCGGGCGGTGGACGGCTCCTGCACCCGGAAATCAAGCTCAGGGAGAGTGCGTGGGTGCTTTCCGCAGCGGGTTCCCCGGCCCTCCCGCGCGCGCCGATCGTGTCTGGGGGTGTGGAGGTGCCGGCAACTCTGCTGTGTCCCGGATCCTGACCGCGACTCTATACGACCACGTGATAAATACGATCACCTGTCTGATCCAGACAGCCATTCCTACAGCTGCTGCCTTGCCTTTTTTTTTCCTTTCCTTCTTCCCGTGGAATTGCTAAGCTGTTTGCCAGAGCTGGGTGCATTAATCACACAGTTGTTTCTTGCAGACATCGTTTATGTTTGCTGGAGCCTCAGAGGGTCCCCTAGGCACGGCCTTTGCGTTCTGAAAGTAAACCATGACCAGTGAGCGAAACCCCTCTGGCTTGCGTTCAGCACCACGTCCCAGGGACAAATTCTCGCCCTTCTAGATCTGTTTGGTCTCGGAACAGAGCAGGGCGAAGGGAGCTGGAGGGAACCTTTGGCTGCCTCCGGCACAAGGGGCGGTCGAGGACAAGAGCGGGTGTCCAGGCTCCCCCTGCAGTGGGGGTGTCCGTCCTGCAGGGCAGAGATGGGTGTCTGTCACCTGGGACCAGGCCCTCACCACACTCACAACGCCTGCTCCTGGGGACACGAGGACGGGGCGCACAAGGGCTTCGGGGTCTCCAGCCACTGCCAATCCCCACCCCCGACTCCCCCAGGGGCACAGCACCCCTGAGGGCGCAATTTATTTCCCTCAGAGCACCAAAGTCACATAGGAATCCGGTAATGGGGATTAGAAACTAGGAAACACAGGAGATGTAAAATAAAATCATTTATAGCTCTACTCCGACCGAGCTTCTGGAAAACTTCGGGTATTTTTTTCTCCACTGTTTTGTGATGCCTTCCCCACGGCCATTAGCATCCCAGGAGAGTATAATTTTTATGGGTTCGTAATACTCCGTGTTACGGCTGTGCCCTAAAATGGCTGCGTTTGAGCCATTGATTATTTTTCTTTTCCCACTTTTCTCGTCGTTATAAATACGACCACATGGAACATCCCAGCACACGAATCTCAGACCACGTCATTTATTTCTTTATTTTTCAGAACCTATTTCTGGAGGGGAAGCTTTGAGGATGAGAGAATATTAACCCTTTCATTAACGCCACTCTGTGGTTCTAATCTACAAGACAGGGACTCAAAAGGGTTGTGGAAATGGAAATGGAAACTTGCTTTGGTGTAAAACACTTGGAAATCCAGACGTATAAGGAGTCTTCGAAAAGTCCATGGAGGGGCCAGCATTGTGGCTCAGCAGGTTAAGCCACGCCACAGAAAACAACATCCCATATCAGAGCGCCATGGCCATGCGAGTCCCAGCTGCTCTGCTTCTGGCCCAGCTCCCTGCTATGGCCTGGGAAAGCAGCAGAAGATGGGCCAAGTGCTTGGGCCCCTGCACCCGCTTGAGACTAAGAAGAAGCTCCTGGCTCCTGGCTTTGGCCTGGCCCAGCCCTGACTGTTGCTACCACTTGGGGAGTGAACGCTCTTCCTCTCTCTCTCTCTCTCTCTCTCTCTGTGTCTTCTTTTCAAATAAGTAAAATAAATATTTTCTAAAAAGTTCATGGAAAATGCACACGATGGATAAAAAGCTATGCATGGATTTCATGGTTTCCTTGCGCCAAAATAAACATCTTTCAATGCCATCTGTCCACAAACTTTTTGAAATATCCTCCTAATGCTAAAAATATGTCCACACAGGGTTCCTCCAATGTGTGAATTCACCAGGAAGAATCAGACATGGGTAGCCCTCCGGACTCCGGTTGTTTGCTGTTTCTTGAGAACGGCCTGCCATCGACGTAAAGTGAAATGCAGATTTGGCTTCGGCTCTGCTATTTATGCAACATTTTCCAGCTCGCCGAGCCACGCGGTGCAACGTCGCGCTGGCAGAAAATGGTTTTGAGAACCTCCAGACTCCTGAGTGCTCCCACGGCCGCTCCCACGGGCAGGGCCACGCCGCCATCTGGACCGCACCTGGTGCTCGCCCCGCCTCGGATCCCGGCTCCAGCGCGGGGCAGACAGCGGCGCATGCAGACCGCCGCGGGCTCCCTGTGCCGTGTGCATCTCGCCGACCCGGGGTTATCGCTGGTCCTGCCAGCCTGCTGTCACCCCTCCAGTCCCGCCTTCCAACCACGGCGCCCGCTTCCGCCGAGTAGCTTTGCTCTCTCAGTCTTGGAATGCCTGCGTCTTTATGTAACTTCCCTGCTAATTAAGACAAAAGCAGATAAAAGCCTTCTCCGTGTGAGGAAGGGGAGAAAGACAAACAGGGAGAATGACGTTGGCGGCCTGGAAGGGGGCTCCTGATTGAAGACAGGCGAGGCCGGGGCAAGGGGTCGCCCCCACCCCACCCTCCTGGAGAGGTGAGGCCCCCTGCGAATATTTATGTGCTGGTAACCGTGTTAGAATAATAGCCACCGTCTGCTGACAATTTAGCGCCGAGGTCGTGGGACCACAGCGCTGGTCCTCGCACGTCGGGCACGGTGCCATCCCCACTCAGTCACCTCAATGCAGGGGCCCCGACAGCCCACGGAGCTCCGAGGGGCGGCCATGCCTCTGTGCCAGCCCGGGGTGCTTCCGGGGTGCTGGAGTCGAGCCGGATAGAGGGCCTTATGGAGAGCTCTTTTCCTGTACCTGCCGCCTGCCCCAGTGTCCCCCACCTGGGGTGCCAGCACCCCTGAGCACCATGTGCCCAAGGGCCACGTGGCTCCTCCTGCCCGCACCTCACCCTTGGTGCTCGGAGCGCGTACGCGGGGATGCAGGGAAGTGCTGCCCTCATGGCGCTCTCACTCCAAGGGGACGTGTGCAGTGAGCCTGCAAAGGGGTGAAAGTGTGTCTGTTTGCATGAGCTGGGGCTGTGTGCTCTTTGGGGAAAGTTAGGTAGCGACCAGCCCAGCACAGCCAGGCCAGCCGACCTCCAGGCATGGGGGTACAACACCGGAGCAGGGGTGGTACCTGGGGCAGGAGAGGAGAATTCCGCCCAGGTCAGCGCCTGGGCTCCCAGGTGAGGAGTGAGAGAGGGGCTGTGATGGGCCACAAGGTGGGAGGGGTCTTAGGGTGTTAGGAATGGGCTATGGGGTCGTGGTCAGGACATCCAAGCTCCAGACGGGGGAGCCGGAAGAGGTTTCCTGCCCGCAGGACTTGCAAGAAGCTGGCTTGTGAACTTGAAGAGGACAGTATGGAGGTAGTATGAGCTCTCTCTGGAGCCCGAGACCCCAGATCTGCCCCGTGCCCCTGCTCCAGCGGCTGGAGCGGTGGGGATAGAATGGCTCCATGGGCAGCTGGGTTTCCAAGAGTTGCAGCCTCGCACAGTGGGGCCTTGGAGAGAGAAGCCGAGGGCCGGCCCAGGTGACGTGCTGGTTCACAGTGAGGGGACCCTGGGGCAGCCAGGACACTGCCTCTGTCTGAGCCCGGAGGTCGCCAGCCTCTAGTTTCAAACCCGTTTTCCCCACAGATGAGTTCATCTCCCATCAGAGGAAGACCTGCGCTTTCTCTCTGCATCGGGTCACGCCTCAGGTCTTCCGGCTCCAGTAGCTGCGGAGTTTGCACGGTCGTTCCCCGTCCAGCGTGCGTAACCGCAGGACGGAGGCGGGCAGAGCGTGGCGGCTGCGCCTGCTTCTTCCTCTGGCTCCTTCTGCTGCCCCGGGCCCCCGGGCACAGTGGGCACGGCTGCACTCCAAGGCCTCCCTCTGGCTTCCTCCCAGGCCAGCAGGGTTAACAAGTTAATGAGATCCAATTGCCAGGCTCCCGTGCCCACTTCCTCCGCCCCGCGGCTCAGGGCTGTAACCATTCTTTATGGGTTTGCGCGGCGTCAGATCACGTTTCCTGGAGCGCCCCCCATTTCCTGACACCACGCCGCGGAGAGAAGCGAGGGGCCAGGTCAGTGGGGAGAGGCCTGTTGCTCATTTCCACCTGGCGTTAGCCGGAATGCGTTCAAAGAGCCAAGACACAGCCTGCGGGCGGGGGAGCCGGCCCTCTGGGGTGGATGAAGGTCGGGAGGCCTAGTGGCCCCCAGATCACCCCGGCCCTGCCCTCGGCGAGCCATGGATCTGGAGCCAGCTCCTGACCTCCTGACCGCTTGGCACTCCAGACGTTAACCCCGAAAACCTGGAGCCGTGTTGTTTGGTCCGGGTGCACCCAGGACAATGAGCAGTCAGAGACGAAGGAAAGCGCTTCGGAAATGAACAGCAACACACAGACGGAGCGATAAGGCGTGCTCCCGGCTGCAGTGTGCCAGAGGCATGGCGGGGGGGGGGGGGTCCTGTTCAATCAGCCAGGCCTTGTCTTAGGAGCAAAGATTCGTTTATCAGCATCTCTGACAGCTGGCGTGGGAAGCCCAGAGTCTGAGCCTTGAGATAATTAAATCAAGGGGAAATGAGGGCCACAGGGGGTGCAGGGTGGTGGTCCCGGCCGGCCTGGGTCAGGATGTGGAGCTTCCAGAACATGTTCCCCTGGGACGAGAGGAGCGGCCGTGGATACAGGCCTCGAAAGGTGGGGCCGAAAGCCACCTCTGTCGGGGGCCCTCACCCCGGCCAGGTCTCTGTTGAGCTCGCCTGGCTGTCTCACCAAGAAGGCTTTGTGTACAAATGCGCCGTGTGCAAGCACGCCTAGGACTCCACTTACCCAGCCTGTGACCAAGGATGACTTAGCCCTGGTGGGGGACGGTCCTGGTGTGACGTGGAGAGAGCCACGGCTCGCCTTGCTGCCCAACCAAGTCAGGAGAGGTACGGAAGGAGATGGAGCGAAGGTGACGGGGACATCCGCACCCCGGGCAGCTCAGCAGGGGAGGACGGGTCAGTGTGGACGGCTTGGGGCAGCAGGGCGTCCAGGCTGAGTGGGCGTTCCTCCGAGACACAGCCCTGCGGCCATGCCAGGCAGGCCAAGAAGACAGACAGGCCGCCACTGCTGAGTCGCACGGACTTGGAGCTCATCTTTGGTCTCTTCTCTGGTGGGCGCCTCCTGAATACTCCTTCAGGCAGAGGGAAAGCTGGGGGGCAGGGCTACGAGCCGGTTAGAATCCCCCCACCCCGTTCCTTCACCGGAACCTTCCGAGAACTCGTCTGAGACCTGAACACGGACCCCAGGACCCGCCTCCCCGCTGTGCATGGCCCAGCCCCTCAGCCCCGTCGCGCCTGTTAGCTAATTCAGTAAGTGCCAAAGAGCTCATCCACAGAATTAAAGCTCCTTAGGCGCTGAGTTAACATCCACGCGCACTGAGCACGCAACCCTCTGATGGAGGAATCCATGTTGTTGTCGAAGGTGCACCTTCAAGAGCTCCAAACAGAAGTCATTGCCACGTTTCAGGGGGACACAACAGAGCCACGCAAATTAAAACTGGGACAAGGAAGAGGCCTATGTTCTCCATGGTTATTTAATACTGTGTTGGAAATCCCAACAATGCAATTAGATAAGAGGCAATTTAAAGATGGTGTGGTTATGCATCTGAACACCTAACACACCCCACTGAAGGAAATATTAGAATTGATAGGAGAGTTCCATGAGCCGTGTGTTTTAAATCGAACCCAAAACCCACTCGTTCTTCTATATTTGAAAATTAAACATCGAGAAAATGGATCAGAGGAGCAGCGCCATTTGGTCGGCAATCATGTCAGAGTAGCAGGCACTAGGCGTCCCGAGGCACCCGCAGGACTCCAGGAGGACAACGTGTGCTCAGCGGCGCCGCGCACGGAGGCCCAGTTTTCAGAGTAAAGGAGCCCTCGCGGCCTCGGGTGTGGAGGCTCAGCTGTGTGGAGGATGAAGTAGCCAAACGAGGCGACATCTCCCACGAAGTACTACGGAACGCTCTAGCAGGGTCTCTGGGACTTCTGCAGGACGCCCCTAAGCCACAGGAACTCAGCACAGGCAGTGACCGAAGGCGTGCGACAAAGAAGCCTCCGGTATAAACGTGGAGTTGGCCCAGGAAAACCAGAACCCTTCACACCCAAGGCTGGAAAGGTGAACAGCTGCTGCACCAGACCCAGGGGCCACAGGTACCTCGGGGACTGCCCAGGGGCCTCAGCTACCCCCGGGACTTCCCGGGGGCCTCAGACACCCCCAGGACTGCCTGGGGGCCACAGACACCCCCGGGACTGCCTGGGGGCCACAGATACCCCCGGGACTGCCTGGGGGCCACAGACACCCCCGGGACTACCCGGGGGCCACAGATACCCCCGGGACTGCCCGGGGGCCACAGACACCCCCGGGACTGCCCGGGGGCCTCAGACACCCCCGGGACTGCCCGGGGGCCTCAGACACCCCCGGGACTGCCCGGGGGCCACAGACACCCCCAGGACTGCCCGGGGGCCTCAGACACCCCCAGGACTGCCCAGGGGCCTCAGACACCCCCGGTACTACCCGGGGGGGCTCAGACACCCCCCGGGACTCCCATGCTTTCTGCACATCAGAGCTGACGCCTTCCCACCTGTGGAAGGCCCCGGGAGGGGGAGTGAGAGTCTCTCGGTGCGTGGAGGCGCCTTGCACAGCGGTGTGCACAGAGGGACCCCGGGGCAGAGAGAACAGCTGGAGGCTCGCGCTTGCCGGGGGGAAGATGCTGGCAATAATTAAATCTCTGCTGGGGACGAAGCCAAGCTGTCACGGAGAAGGAGGCGGCTTTGCTCTGAGCTTTGAGGAAAATGTAGCGTGTCGAAAACACAGACACGAATCCTCATCGAGACGAGACGGGCAGCCACAAAAGGAGCAAAATAAGATTTATCAAATGCAATTCCAGAAATGCCACGAGCGATCAATATACTAATAGGCAAATGGACAGAAATAGCTTCACAAAATTGGATCCTACTCTAAACGTTATTCAGCCAAAAATGCATTGCATTGGATTTTAAGGGACAGCTGAATTTTAAGCAAATTCTCCTTGGCTTCTTCGCAATGAGAGAGTGAATTGGTCTGGGTTTGTAGCAGAGCCCCGGGAGCTTGAGAACCTGACGAGGATTCCCAGTCCATCAGTGGGGCTCACTGCGCCTTGAGTTCCCATTTCCTGGCTTCACAGTCCTTGAACTTGCGGCCGTAGGAGACGAGGACGTCGGCCAGGGACGCCCTCCCTCTCCTGCCTCGCCCTCGTCGGCACCAGGTCTCTGTTGCAGGTGAGCTCTGGTGGGCTCTGTGGCCCATTCTGCAGAGGTAGCACCCACAGCCACTTGGTCTGGCCCCGCGGAAGGGACACGCACTGTTCTCCAGGAGTTCATACCCGAAGCTGCTTGGTGAGTCACTTCCTGGTCAGCTGGGTTTCCCAGGAGAGGCTCATGAGTGCTGCGCCGCCTGAGTGCTCCCATGTTCCAGAGCGTCTATGTGTTGTCTTTATTTTTGGAAGGCAATATGGCTGCATGAAAAGAAGTGGGTGAGGGGCTGGCGCTGTGGCAGAGCAGGCTAAGCTTCCGCCTACAATGCCGGAATCCCATTGGATACCGGTTCTAGTCCTGGCTGCGCCTCTTATGATCCAGCTCTCTGCTGAGGCCTGGGAAAGCAGTAGAAGATGGCCCAAGTCCTTGGGCCCCTGTACCCACGTGGGAGACCTGGAGGGAACTCCAAGCTCTTGGCTTCAGATCAGCTCAGCTCTGGCCATTGTGGCCATTTAGGGAATGAACAAACATATGGAAGATTCGCTCTGTGTGTCTCTCTGTCTCTGTGTCTGTAACCCTCCCTCTCAAATAAATAAATAAATCTTAAAAAAAAAAAAAAACAGCAAGAAGTGGGAAATGCACCCGACCACGTAGTAGGCTCCCCGACCATGGGGTATTTTGGGGGGCAAGGAGTGAGCCTGAACGAACACCTGCCTTGGATTCTGCCACTGTGGCCGTGGGACCCTGGAGTGAGCCCACGTGGTTCTCGGTCATCGCACAGAACGCGGGAAGCACACAGAGACTGTTGCTATAATTATCCCTGTCTCCTGCAAATGTGCTCCCTCCATGGGTTACACCTGCCGGCTTCTCACCTTCAACTCCGTCTGGAACACGCGTGTCCACCAGACAGGCAAATTCAGGAACATTTTTACTTCGGGTGAGTTTGAATGTTTGTTCTTTTCTCTTATTTGTAACAGGTCTGTTCTTTCTTATTTTATCTTTTTCTTTTTTAAAAAATGATTTATATATTTATTTATTTATTTGAAAGTCAGAGTTACACAGAGAGAGAAAGAGAGGCAGAGAGAGAGAGAGAGAGAGAGAGGTTTTCCATCTGCTGGTTCACTTACCAAATGACCACAACGGCCAGAGCTGCACCAATCCAAAGCCAGGAGCCAGGAGCTTCTTCCGGGTCTCCCATGTGGGTGCAGGGGCCCGAAGGACCTGGGCCATCTTCTACTGCTTTCCCAGGGCATAGCAGAGAGCTGGATCAGAAGTGGAGCAGCCGGGACACAAACGGGAGCCCATAAGGGATGCCGGTGCCGTAGGTGGAGGCTTAACCTACTACGCCACAGTGCCGACTCCATGAGAATGATTTTTGAAGAAGTCAGTCCGTATCAGCAAATAAAAGCAGCTTGCTGCTTCTCAGGTACAGTGTTTCTTCGACACAGGTGCTGCAGTCGGTTCAGTGTTCAGAGTTTCCCACTTCCCATCTTCGATTTTTAGAATCTACAGCTGCACAGATGCGCAAGGCTCTGCAGGATAACGTTTTCGACCTGGAATTCTATCCCAAGCCTCACCGGCTCTACAGTTACAACGGGGCAGGGGTCCCACCGGCACCTGGTGCTGGGGCCTGGGGCGCTGCTGAGCTCCCTCCAGTACACAGGGCAGCCCACGTCCGAGAGTCCCTGGCCCAGAAGTCGGTGGTCCTGTGGCTGGGAAAGCCTGTGCTGTGGAGTAGACGCTGTCCAGACCATGCTTGGACTCCCATCGTGAAGGCGAGACCACGGGCGCCACTCAGTAGAGGGGCCTAAAGAAAGCCCACGGGGCCGGCACTGTGGCACAGCGAGGAAGCTGCTGCCTGCGAAGACTGTATCCCATATGGGCAGCGGTTCAAGTCCCAGCTGCTCCATTTCCGATCCAGCTCTCTGCTGTGGCCTGGGTAAAGCAGTGGAAGACGGCCCAGGTCCTTGGGCCCCTGCACCTGCCTTGGAGACCCGAATGAAGCTCCCGGCTCCTGGCCCAGCCCTGGCCACTGCAGCCATCTGGGGAGTGAACAAGCAGATGGAAAACCTCTTTCTCTCTCTCTTTAACTGTGCCTTTCAAATAAATAAAAATAAATCTTAAAAAGGGGGGGGGGGGACTCCTGTCTGGTTAGGGATAATACAAAAAGCAAGCAACAATTCAGGAATAACCCTTAATCTGGGAAAAGTGAGAATGAGCACATTAACACATTAGAAATATGCAGGACGTGGCTATTTCAAAAAGCTTGTAGAAAATGGAATTAAAAGATAAGCTTCTTTCTACCAGAAAAAAAATCAGAAACTCATGCACACTTTTTTCACAATCTGCATTTTTACACACGTTTTGGCATAACCTCTAGCACAGAAGTAGAGTGAAAAACAGCCCTGGGACAGGCATTAATAAATAATAACAACAAAACCATCCTGTAACAGCTCAAGTGTACTGGATTGAATCCTGTGAAAATGCAATCTTGCAGGTGAAGAACAGTTGACCACTTGCCGTTTCCTGGGAGTCGATCTGCCGTGAATTGCTTAGCTGTTGATACAGTGTGGTCTACGCACTATGACAGCATTGTCTCCCTTGTGTGTCCCAGCGATGTGGCGAGGTCACCTCGGCGTGGGCATCTTGTAGACTCGCACAGGAGAAGCGAGGGAACTCAGCCCTGCTTCGTCTGCTGTTGGGACACACACTCCACCCTCTTCGATGTGGAGCTGAGCACCCACCCAGCGTGCAGCAATACAAAAGAGATCATGAGAGTAGAAGAACCAGAGAGCAGACGAACCATGTGAACCAGAAAAGAAACCCGAGGGATCCCTCTGAGAGGGAGGGAGGAGTCCATGTGCTCCTTGAAAAGCCACGTCATGTTCCTGGAAAGGTTTGATAGAGAAAACAGTCCCTGAGCTGTCCTGTAAGGATCGTGGAAGAGGATCAAAACATTTCAGTCTTGGCCGGCGCCGCGGCTCAACAGGCTAATCCTCCGCCTTGCGGCGCCGGCACACCGGGTTCTAGTCCCTGTCGGGGCACCCATCCTGTCCCGGTTGCCCCTCTTCCAGGCCAGCTCTCTGCTGTGGCCAGGGAGTGCAGTGGAGGATGGCCCAAGTTCTTGGGCCCTGCACCCCATGGGAGACCAGGAGAAGCACCTGGCTCCTGGCTTCGGATCAGCGTGGTGCGCCGGCCGCAGCGGCCATTGGAGGGTGAACCAACGGCAAAAGGAAGACCTTTCTCTCTGTCTCTCTCTCACTGTCCACTCTGCCTGTCCCAAAAAAAAAAAAAAAAAAAAAAAAAAATTCAGTCTTCCCCAAAAACACACAATTAGCCAAAAGGACAAGCAGGACTATATGTAGACCTCTTTTTCTTATTTAACGATGTACTTAATTATTTGAAAGGCAGTGAGAGAGAATGAGAGAGAGTTGGCTCCTCCCACCCCCATGCCCTCATACACTGGTTCACGCCCCAAATGGCCACAGCAGCCGTCGCTGGGCCAGGCTGAAGCTGGGAGTCAGGCCCTCCATCCAGGTGTTTCCCGTGGGAGGGAGAAGCACGGGTACTTGAGTCGTCATCTGGTGTCGCCGGGCCTGCACCAGGGAGCTGGATTAGAAGCAGAGCCTCCAGACTGGAGCTGGCACTCCACTGCGGGAGGTGGGCTTCCCAAACGGCGGCCTGGTCGCAGTGCCGCCATGCCCTCCCTGAGCGTGTGGACTTCTTGACCCAGCAGTCCATTGGAGAAGAACATCCCATGGCGTTGCAGGGGAAATGCGCGAGTCCTGACTTCTGCACCCAGTGGAGGCGTGTTTCTCATGTGACCTCAACAGAAAGCCAGCACGGCGAGTGCAGCAAACCCCTTGGGAGAAAATCCGGGAGCCGAGCCGGACTCCAAAGGCCTGGAACTGGAGAACCAGGTCAAAGGGAAGATCTCGTGGAATCCGAAAAAGCCGGGCTCCCAGAGGCAAAGCCTCCAGCGCTCCAGGCAGAGGTGGGAGCCTGAGAGATGTTGGTGGAAGGACACGAAAGGGTTAAACAGGGGATAAGTTCAGGAGATGAGTTGTGACCACACAGCCATCCCAGTAGGTGCAGAAAAACAACTAAATGTAGTTCTCACACACAGTCAACGACCCGAGGAAACTGTGAGAGAAGGGCGCGTTCCTAACTAATTAAAAGTCACAGCAACAGGTGGGAAGGCATCCGGCAGGCACGGGGCTGAGACACCACTCGGGACACCCACAGCCCGTGCTGGGGCGCCCGGCTTTGAGTCCCAGATCCACTTCCGGTTCCAGCTCGCTGGTACTGCGCACCCTGCAGGCAGCGGTAATGGCTCAACTACCCGGGCCCCTGGCACCCAGGCGGGAGATGCGGATGGAGCTCCTGGCTCCCGGCTTTGGGCTGGCCCAATCCTGGCTGTCGTGGGCACTTGAGGAGGAACCAGTGGGTGAGAATTCTCTGTGCGTCTCTGTCTCCGTTTCTATATCTCTCTTTGCCTTTCAAGCAAATTAGCTAAATACATACAAAGTTATAGAAAAAGAAATAATCTCATTAGAGTGACGAAACATAAAAAGTATTTGTTTTGAACTGCAGAACAAAAAGATATCTATTTTCATTGCTTCCAGTTAGTATAGTCCTGGAACCCTAGAAAATATACGACAAGCAGACAAGATCCCTTCTCCCCAGAGAAAAGCCCAAGCCTTATAAGTAAAACAAAACAAAAAAAAAGGATGGGGGAAACACTATTATTGTGTCCAGCAATAATGAGTTGGAAAACGTAGTTAAAAGTTTATGCTAAAAGGCAACAAAAATCACAAGAATCCGGACGAAATCTAACAAAAGTGAGTGTGGCTTTTACTGAGAAAATCGTGACAAATTTTTAAGAACTAAACAAGTGGAAATGAGTTTTGGGTGTACAAGCAAGAAGACGATCTCCGAGAGATGTGTCTCTATGAACTAGCTTGCAAAGTCCATGACATTGACCATGACATCACACTAGCAAAGTCCATGACATTGACCATGACATCACACTATGGGTTTGTGAGTTTAACTTGATGTTAGCTTTTCTCAGAAAACCCTCAAGAAGAGCAGAGAGCTAAGGAGAGCTTAGACGCACCTCGAAAGGGGGCGACTGTCAGTGGGGGGGAGGGGCAGACCCCTCCACCCGACTTCCCAAGGCAATGAGGGCACCTGGAGAAGCTAGTGGAAATTGAATCAAATGATCAGTTTGTTTGTTTGTTTGTTTTGCAAAAAAATCTCAACATCCATGCATTCAAAAGGTCTTCAAAAAGTTCTTGGATATGTATACTATTAAAACACCATGCATGGATTTTTAAAAAAATATTGCACCCGAATGAGCATCTTTTAATTCCTTTTTCCCATGTCGTCAGAATTGGATGACATCATCGACACAGCGGTGAGCCCATAGGTCACGAAGACAGAGCCTGGGAGAGGGAATCTGGGCCGTGCGTATTTACTCCACCCCCCGTCCTACCTGACCACTCAGAGCACAGGCAGACCAACCGTGCAATGTCCACGCCAGGGCTGTAACCACCACCCAGGAAAAATATTGTCAAATAGGTGCCTGCCACCTTACCCCAGGGTAAACTCCGGGTAGGTTAGAGACAGGTTCAAAAAGTAACATTGTAAGCAATATAGTGTTGGTCCAGATGAGAAGAGCCAGGGCTCCTGGGCCCTGCCTGTGGGGCTGGGGAGGGACGGAGGTTCTGCGGGAGGTGGGAGTGGGGGGTTTCTCACTGCTGCCTTGCATCCCTGGGGTGTGCTGTGCACGTCCACCTTGTGCTAACTCGGTGCAGAAGGTTCCACAGGGCACGGTGCACACTATAGCTTTATTTGTAAAAGAGAAGATTAGGAAAAAAAATAGGTACATGGAAAGACCTCAAAAAGCTTGTGGGCGCAATGGAATTAAAAGAAATGTTTATTTTGGGGCAATAAATTTTGAAATCCGTCCACTGTTTTTCACAACCCACGCTTGTCATACACCTTTATGGAGTCCCTCTCACATGTATGAATTTGCACGTGCTGCACCCAAATAACTTATCTTTCAATTCCATTTGCACAACATTTTCAGAGCCCCTCCTATCCTGTCACAGGTGCAAGCCAGTCATTATTTTGAAAATTTCAGGCCCAAACGTTCCTGCACGGAGCAGAACAGGACACGGACAAAAACCCCCAACCCCAGGAAATGCGATGCATCTTTGAACAGAACCGATATCCAAGCAAAAGAAGAAAATGCGCTTGGATGTCGTAAAGATACCTCAGAAATCTGACCGCAGGCCCGCCATATGACCCAGCCAGCCCCCTCCTGGGGACCCACCCAAGGCAAGTGAAGTCAGCACACGAGAGAGCTATCTGCACACCCCCCCCCACCCCCCCCGGTTATTGCAGCTCAGTTCACAACAGCTGAGCCATGGAATCAACCCAACTGCCCGGCAACTGCAGACTGGATAAAGAAATTATGGGATATATGGAAATTATGTGGGAACTACTACACAGCGGTCAAAAAGAAAAAAGAAAAGAAACCCAGTCATTCACAACAAAATGGATGAAACTGGAAAAGACCATAGTCAGTATGTAAGCCAGCCCCAAAGGGACAAACCCCATACGTTCTCCCTGAAAGGCAGCCTGTAGAAGGGCTTGGAACAGCCCGTGTCTCCACTGTTGAACAGGTTTTTGTATACTGTTTGTTGAACTCTTAGCATAGTTAATCATATGTGTATGGAGTTAGTTGAAAATGGACCGTAGTGAAAAATAAGAATGGGATATAAGAGAGGGAAGAACATGAGGGGTGGGAGAGTGGGTGAGACGGGGGGTATAGTGCAAAGAATCTCCATGTTCCTAAACTTGTAATTATGAAAAAAAATGCATGAAGTTGACAACTAGCACCAGTATCCCTCCTGGGATGACATTTGTCTTTGTTTAGGGAAAAAATGGTCCCAATAAACTCCTTTAGATCCAGCTAGGAAAACCCAGAGAGTATATTTTGGAGAAAAAAACTGAGCTCCTGTGCTGTTAAGCTATGATTAACTTGGGAGCATGAAATCACAGAAATGTCTTCTGCAAAGCTGACTATGCAGGTGTGTGGATCTGGGGGATGGCACATTTTGCGATGATCATGTGTTTCTTTTGGAATTAAGGGAAAATAGCTATGAAGAAGCTTCAACCACCCCAGGCATCAATGAAAGGCAAGTTTCAAGGAAACGCCATTGCACAAAAACCAGATCCTCCAAGAGCTCACTGACGTGTCGAGAGCCTGTGCTGGAGGCGGCCAGGGGAACCGTATGGGCTTCCTTACTGGTGCAGACCTCACAGTAGGGAGCTTAGCTGGGAGGCATCTGAAAACAGACACATAAGAGACCCTTGAACTTCAAGAAAATTACCCTCAGCAAAGGTCAGAGATGTGCAAAGGTCGGCACATGCAGGGAATCAGTTGTTTCTTTTTTAAGATTTATTTATTTGTTTGAGAAGTAGAGTTACAGGCAGAGAGAGGGGAGATAGAGAGAGAGGTCTTCCATCCACTGGTTTGCTCCCCAAATGATAGCAGCGGCCAGAGCTGGGCCAATCTGAAGCCGGGAGCTTCCTACAGGTCTCCCACGTGGGTGCAGGGGCACAAGGACTTGGGCCACCTTCCACTGCTTTCCCAGGCCACAGCAGAGAGCAGGATCGGAAGTGCAGCAGCTGGGACTTGAACCAGCATCCATATGGGATGCCAGCATTGCAAGTGGAGGCTTTACCTCTATGCCATGGCACCAGACCCAAGTTGTTTCTTTAATTGTAAAAGCAAAATACAGGAGATCACGTTTATCCTGAAAGTAGCATATTTACATAAAATAGTACTCAGCAAAATAAAATTTTCAAAAGCTACTTGATTGTATAGAAAAATGTTTAGCATGTATTGA
The DNA here is from genome assembly GCF_033115175.1 of Lepus europaeus. Taxonomy (NCBI): domain Eukaryota; kingdom Metazoa; phylum Chordata; class Mammalia; order Lagomorpha; family Leporidae; genus Lepus; species Lepus europaeus. Next base: position 180,600,676 of record NC_084827.1, read on the forward strand.
GAAGATTCAAATTGAGTTTTCCAACGAACTCTTATTTTTGTGTGTGCATACATAGACAGAGTGAGTGGTAGGAGATGGAGGTGGGGAGGCATCTAGCACAAGGGCTAAGACACCACGTGGGGTGCCCACAACCCCTATCGAAGTCCCGGCCCCACTTCCGGTCCAGCTTCCTGCTAACATACCACCCAGCAGGCAGCAGGTGATGGCCCAAGGACGTGGGTCCCTGACACCCACAAGAGAGACCTGGATGAAGCACCCGGCTGCTGGCTTAGACCTGACCCCGCCCCGGCTATGGCAGACATGCAGGAGTGAACCAACAGATGGAAGATCTCTCTTTGGATCTTGCTCTATTGCTCTGTCTTCCAAGTGCAATGAAAATAAATATACAAAAATTGTTTAAAAGCTGCAAGCAACTACTTGGAGTCAGATTTTATGAAGAAAAAGACCCTCACGTCTGAATGTTTAGCACAGTTTCTGTCCTTTTCTGGTTTGTTCAGACGTTTGACAACGTCTATAAATGCAAGGCGAACTGTACGGGGAGGGGGCTGAGGGCTCTGTGGTCCACTCGCTGACCCTGAGCAGCCCTGCCTCAGTGGGGAGTCCTGGCCGTGGCCATTAGAATCCACTCCTCTGGCCCCGTTTCTGTAACGCACAGTTCAGAGCTCTCCCCTCTGAACTCATCCTGTGCAGTGAGGAGCCTGTAGGAGAGAGGGGACGCCTGTGACGCTGTGGGGCGAATGGACGCGAGCAGAACAAGGACTCTGCCGACACAGCGCCGGTCGCACTCCGATGCCAGCCGTGGCCCGGATCGGACGGCGCCCTCGTGCTCCACCCCAGCCGGAAGGCAATCAGCCCAGCAGGGCTTGAACCGCAGATGAACCTCCGGGGAGGGATGCCCTTTCTGCTGGGAAAATAAAGGTACTAATTTGATAAGGAGATTAAGGGAGTGGACGGAGGGGAGGGAGGTTTCCTTGTTAAAAATTGACCATTGTTAATGGAACCCGTTAATCACCCCCATCTGCTGATTCTGGCTCTGAAAACGGCAAGCCCAGAAGGAAAATTATGGAGGTCCACGCCTCGTGGTCCTTCTTACATTTTTTAAGGAATATGGATATTTCGCTTGAATACTTCGCAAAGGGCAAAGGCTTATTAAAACACCAAATTCAGCGCCCACGAGGGAACTGCAAGCGCTCATGGAACGCTGAATTGAGAGGTTGTGTGGGTGCACAGCACCTTTGGAATCCGTGCATACTGTTGTTCAGGGACTTTGTGAAGAGCCCCTCACACGCGTGGATGTCACGAGCTGTTTTGCACCAGCGAAGTTGAGTTTTAATTCCGTTTCCACTACCTCTGAAGCACCCTTGTGTTTGCACAAATGTGTTTGCCATCGTCCATGCTGGTGACCCAGGGCGGCACGCACACAGTGTTTCGGGAAGCAGCGACCATAGTGCCACAGGCAGAGCCTTGGGGCTGGTGCCATGGTGCAGGAGGTTAATCCTCTGCCTGCAGCACTGGCATCCCATATGGGCACCGGTTCGAGTCCCGGCTGCTCCTCTTCCAATCCAGCTCTCCGCTGTGGCCTGGGAGAGCAGTAGAAGATGTCCCAAGTCCTTGGGTCCCTGCACCCATGTGGGAGACCCAGAACAAGCTCCTGGTTCCTGGCTCTGTCTCTCTGTCTCACTGTCTATAACTCTACCTCTCAAATAAATAAATAAAATCTTAAAAAAAAAAAAAAAAGGCAGAGCCTTCTCACCAGTGAGTCTTCCCGTTCGCCAGTCGGCGAGCTGGCTGCTGGTCGGCCGAGAACAATCTCATTTTCCCACTTTCCCTCATTTGCTCACCTGTGCGGTCCCATGCACTGAGCTCCCTGGGCTGTTCTGGGATTCCTGGAGTCATAATTTCAGAAGGGATGTCCATTGCTCCAGGACTAATTTATTTATGGCTATAAAAACATACACTGTAAAAACATCAGATAAGGAAAAGCTTAAGTAGGTGAAAAAAATGTTTATTTTTGGAGCACATCTGAGCGCCAGCTTTGTTCTGGCCTCTTCCCTGGGAGTTGCAGGGACAGTCGCAGCTGATCCGCAGCCCCCGCCCTCCGGGAGAGCCGTGGTCTGGCAGGGGGAGCCCCCAAAGCACCGCTCAAACATGGCAGTGGGGACAGCAGCGATGCGACCAAGCGCGGTCGTCCCCTGGCGGCTGTGCAGGTGCACTCCAGGAGCCACTGCAGGTAGAAAAATCTTCAAACGCTCAAGTCCCAGAGAAATGGTGTAGTGCGTCCATGAAGCCTGCACACATCTTTCCACCGGTGCTCAGTGGTCGATGACAAGCATCCACACATGGTGAGCTCAGACACAGCTCTCTTCAGAGTCCTGATCGGTGGCCGAGTGAACCCCTGGGGAGTGAGTGGAGTCGGCCGGTACCGAGGGTCAGCCATGCTCTCGTAGTGTGTGACTTCTGCACCAAGGAGCTGGGACGATGCTCACTGGTGCTGCTCGTGCAGAGCCTTGCTCTCCTGAGCTGACGAGCGGCCACACCTGGGCATGAACCTGTGCCTTGCCTGGCTGTGGCGATGTAGGTGCAGGAAAACAGGCAGAGTGCCACCACTGACCATGCTGGACAGACAATGGGAGTGAGAAACTGATGGAAGAAACGCAGCCTAAAGAACTCAGAGGAGGAACCCAGTTCACCCAGAGCCCTGGGAGGCTCAGCACCCAGGGTGTGGTGGGAAGTCAGGCCAGCAATCAGGGCAGGTGGAGAAACACAAGACAAACAGATATTCACCCACTGAACACAAGCCTGCACCTCTTTGCTCTGGGAAGTTGGAGACACCGGTCGTGGGTCCATCAAACACATAGGAAGTCAAAGTGAGAATTAGAATTGAAATGAAAATCTTCGTACCTAACAGCGAGCCCTCCAGTTCTCTCTCCGACTCTCGTGACCAAAGTGTTGGCAGCCGTACACGTGGCCCCAGAAGGAAGACAGCTCAAGACGCCAGTGGGAGCGATCGCCATGGAAACCAGCTTCTGCTCCCTCACCCACGGGGGACGCACCTGGCACAGCTCCGCACGGGCACCCCAGGCTTTCCACTACGGTGTCAGGCACCCACGTGGGCTGCAAATGACGGATGAGCACCTGGGCTTTGGAGGCCACCTCCAATGTAGAAGTGTGAAAGTCACCCAAACAAAGCAATGAGCAGAGGGAAACAGGCGGAAGCAGGCAGTGCGGGGACCAAAAGAAAGTCCCCAAACACGTGGACAGTGTTTTTGAGAAATAGGGAAGACATTCCTCCCATAAGACCAGAACAGAACGCTTGTGGAAAATGGGGGGGGGGGGGGTATGGCGAAAGGAAAGTGTTCTGGAAACTTGAAACTTGAGCCCACTTTTAAAAATTAAGATGGGGATAGAGTTGAAGACTCTAACAAGGAGAATGAAAAGGCAAACATATTAGGAAAAATAGGGCTTGGAGGGTTAATCTAGGAATCTACACTGCACAGAGCCGGTGGTGCAATCGTCAAAGAAACTAAGCAGACCACAGAATGACAACAACAACAAAGTGCGCTTTCACCTCGGGGAACTCAACACGGTTGTTTGCAAATGAGCTAAACCAGAGCTCACTGCTGTGCGAAGCTGGTACACCAAGGACACAGCGAACATGGCGCTGTGCAGAGTGCAGACCAACAAAGAGAGATCAGGGCATGCACACCAAACGGCTTCAGATCTGTCAGCCACACCAGATGCTTGGAGACAGGCAAACCCTGCCTTCAGATTTCTGACCGAAGGAAGCCAGGTGCAGGGCATGGCGTTCTCCCGTGCAGGGAGCCGCAGGGGCGCAGGACCAAGTATGAACCAAAGGAAGAGCTGGGCTGTGGGCACCGGATGGTTCTGGGCTCCAGCTCTCACAGTTGGACCACTGCCTGTGCCTGCCTGCCTTCGGAATCACACACCGCCCCGTTATTTGGGGGATGTTTGGGTAAGTGCACGCTGCGCTCCTAATGTGCCGCTGGGTAGAGCGTGTCTGTGCAGGTTCCGGCTCACGTGGCGCTCAGGGACCTGGAACTCACCAAGGCAGCTGCTCCTGTGGCACAGGCTCTACCTCTTGCTCTTCTTCCATCCCGCTGGTCACCCATAGGAGGCGTCTCCTCTAAGTTGCCCTCCTCCCCCACCTGAGGGGCCCGGGCACGGCGGCAGCAGGGCCCACAGCTGCACCCAGGGCCACCCCGAGGCTGGGTGGCTCTCTGCTGGTGCCCCCAGCAGTGTTTCCCTGCTGTGTCCTCCTCTGCTGGGCTTGCACACAACTCCCTATACTTACACAGGTGCCCAGAGCTGGCCTTGTTACTGTCAAAGTCTGTTTCCTACTTACCTATCACGTGGAGTGGAGTTACACAGACCTGCTCCCCTTTCTAGTCTATTTTTAGACAGCATGGGGGTGAGTGGGGGGAGACTTGGATCTAAGTGTTTGCTGTGAGTGTATAGGGACACAAAAATCCAGCAAACAACACGGGGCTCGGGGGATATTGTCACGTTCTCAGGTGGGACAGAGACTTCTCATGCATGACACTGGCTAAAATGCAAAGCGGGAAAACAGCAAGTGTTGGCAAGGACACAGAGCTTGTAGCACTCACACACACAGCTGGGGAGAGTGAGTGGACCCAGGCACTCAGGCACCCTCCCTCCCCGTAGCTGCCAGCAGCCCTGGGGCTTTACCAAGCTTGACCTCAGCAAGCTGCCCACCAATGGACGGGAAGAAAGACGATCAACCACACACGGTCATGGTTATTTTTAAAATGCACCGTAGCATAAAATGATGAGCATATCAACCACAGCTTTGTAAAAACCAGAGACACAGATGGACAAAGACCACAGGAGAGAAACAACACGGACTGAAAAGTGCTGACTGGGCAATCCCACGAGCACACAACCCAAGGCAGCCTCGCATGGTCGCCGACGTGCCAGGAGCAAACCCCGTCTGCTCGGCGGGTTCCTGGCGGAGGAGTCACCGCGTGGCCCTCGGGCCTCTGAGTGCCACCGGCACTGCTGGTTTCACTTTCCTGCACTCGAAGCAAAGCCCACGTGACGTTCTCAGTCGAACACGAGTGCAAGGCACAACCCCGTGTCCCCCCCATCAAAACCGGTGCTGAGTGCGAGGGTGATCTTTACGGGGAAGGAGCTGGGCAGGCAAACACAGCTCGAGCACCTGTCCCTGGAGGCAGGGGATGTGTAGACGGGCACAGAACCTGAGGACGCCATCTGCCTACTAAACAGGAGGAAGCCTTGGTTTTAATGCTCATGCTTGGGCAGGGTGGGGGGCGCTGTCCTGCCCACCTTCCAGTCCCCTCCCTCCCCGCCCCCTCCCACTTGCCCTCCGCTCCTCTCCCACTTCTTCCCTCCATCCCCACCCTCTCCTGACGACCAGATGGAGAGGTGACGGTGAGAGAGCAGTCTCGAGCCGGTCTGTTGTCGTCCATCGTCAGACTCTGCACTGACCTGCCATCCCAGGGACGCACCCCCGGGGCCCGTGTGCACCATGGATCAGCAGCCTCCGAGGCCTGGGGGGCGTGGGAGGCAGGCGCTGAGGCAGATCCCTGCACCTCTCGAGGAAAATCGTTTCGGCATCCGCGTGGGAGCCAGGCGGGGGGTGGGACCCCAGTGCTCAGGGCCTCAGAGCCCCGAGCTTCTGCTCCTGCCCCGCTGGCTTCAAGCGTTGCTCCACGCACGGCGTGAGTCCAGCAGCAGGGCTGCTCCTTTGCCTTCTCTCCCAGGGGGCAGAGGGCAACGAGCAGACACCTCTGGGCCGTGGGGAAGGGGTGCCGTGGCATCAGCTCTGCCCCCGACGTCCTGACGTGGAGCGTCAGCACCACAGGAGGAGCACGGGCACAATGCAAGCCCAGAGCCGGGTCTGAGCGCTCGACAGCACAGAGGGGTTTGCTAAATACTCCCCGGGCTCTGGAGTGGCTGCGCCGTTGAAGCTCCTGGCACGGTGCAGGTGGACTTGGAGGCTGGAGTCGGTGTGCAATCAGCCAAGCCGCCATTTCACCCCCCGCCCTCTCTCTTCCCTCCACTGGACGTGGGAGGGGACATCGGGGGAACACAGGCATGGGCCTAAGGGGCCTGTGAGGACCAGCTGGGCCACTCGCCAGCGCCGTGACCCAGGGCGGGGCGTGGCCGCAGGAGCCTCTTTCTTTGCCAAGTGGGAGGCAGGGTCTCCTGTGCCTCTGTTCTCGCTCACCTTGGTCCCTGGAACATAGACAGGCGTCCCCCAGATGTCGGCGAATTCAGTCATCGCTCGGTACATTCGCTGACCGTCACCTGCTTGGGAGAAGGCAGACACCCGCACTTCCGCTCAGCCCAGCGCGTGGCACTGTCAGGTGTTTGGGGTCTCCTGTCTGCTCATTTGTTTACTGAGCGCCTTTGTCCTCAGGGTGGGTTGTGAAGTCCACAGAACGAGCCCGGAACCCGGTGGGCACCCAGGAACCATTGCTCAACCCAATGAGCTGGCCAAGCCTTCCATGTCCAGCACCGGGGTAAGCGTTGTGTGCAGAACACGGTCTGTGTCGGCCCCTCCTCCCAGCTCACGGCTGCGGCTGCGTGCTGGGGCCGAGCACCCACCCCAGGACTTGCCGGCGGAGCGGCAGCACAGGGCTGTGTCCACCGGGACTGTCCACCGGCCCCTTCTCTGCCTCTGGAAAAGCTCACACCCACTTGACGGGCGCTGACGGGAGGGGGAGAGGTGGAGACTGGGCCGTTCCTCGCGACCGCCGGTTGCTGGGAGAAGGCTCACTCCTGCCTGCACTGCCAATTGGCTTTGGGTTCCGGTGCCAACTCGTAGCAAAATGCATTTACAGTCCGACCCAGAACTTCTAGTTTTAGGACTCAGCAAATGTGTCCAAAAGTGTTGGAGAGGATCGGAAGCCCTGTGGCTCTGTGAGGAGAGCACACACTAAACCGTACGACGTGGTGTGCTTACGAACCACGCTTGGGGCTCAGGGCTTCTGTGGAGGAACTTTCTAGAATGGTCCCGACACTGATGATGAACAGTAATGATCTCCTTTGTTTGTCTACAGTTTTGTGGGGGGGGGAGGGGCTATTTTCTACAATAAACATCAATTACAGGCAAAATGAAAATAAACACATGGCAGGAAGAGGCTCCGTCAGCCCCCATGGGTCTTTGCCACAGCCCCATTGACGACTTGTGCATGGACAGCAAGGTCGTTGGGACGGCTGCACCACGCATGGAGGCGGCCACTACACAGCAGACCCGATCTGACCTGGTGCTGGGGCCAGTGGGGCGGCACACACAGGACCAGGACAGTGGCGTCCCGGGAACTTTGTGCTGACGCCATGACAGCAGGGATTCCATTGTAGGGCGCCCGGGACTCCACCTTGAGAAAGCACCCCCCCACCGTGAGACTCCGGTCTGAAACTAACCTTGGTCTCAGACCACAGCAGTCCACTGGCTCCCACGTGGGGGAACACAGAGGCTCCCTCGCGTGATTGCTCAGGCTGAAAACAGGTAGGCGGCACCTGGATGAATGCTGACCTTGAAGTTGGTCTATGCCCACGTATGACTTGGGTCAAGGCCTGGGCTATGTCAGGACTGTAGTCGGTATTGTTGTGATTGTAACGGATGGCAGTTTCGTATGTGCAATAGGTCAGCTTGACCCTAGCAACCATGTATTCCCCAACCCTAGCAACCATGTGCCCCCCTCCCCTCCTCGTGGTTTCTGCTTTTGTGAGCCCTGTTGCTTTGAGCTTTGGGCTGGGAGTTCTTAGGGAATGAGCCCGCTCTCCGCGGCCGGCAGTACAGCACCGTCAGATTCCATCAGTCTGTGGCGCCCCTGTTTGCCCTTGCTCAGGTACAACAGCCGCTCATAGAAGGTGGCTGATGGTGATGCCGGGAAGACGGGCAGTGACAGAGGGACACCTGGTTCCGAAGTGGGCGGGCCGAGAGATGGGCATGAGCGGGCTCATGGGAGGAGCCTGTGGGGTTGTCTGAGTCCTGCCGCTTGGAGGCAGGTGCGCCTGGGCTCCTCCTGGCTTCTCCTCACACCTGCGGGGAGCCGGAGGCACAGTCACGTGGGAGACACTTTACAGGAGGCTGAGAGGCCGGAAGCCCGCACAGCGCGTGCTCTCTGCTACCCCACACGTCAGTCACGGCACGCTGGCCCACGCACGTGCACCACTGGCCCCCTGGGAGTCTCTGGTCCGTGTCCAGGGGTTCAAATCACTCCAGATTAGTCTGTACTGGACACATACAGGCGCTGTCTCTTTTCATTCTCCCCTGCATACGGCCGGGCGACGAGCGCTCGCATAGCTTTTACGCTGCATTTTGTGCATGGGCAATCTAGATGACGTGCGGGTGTGCTCCGTGTGTGCAAACACTAACATTTACAGCAAGAACAGGCGCCCTGGCGGCTTCTGGCCCCGTGGCGGATCCAGGAGCCCGTTCCCTCCAGAGGCTGAAGGAAGACTGAGTCACCTGCGACCTCTGGGACACTGAATCCAAGGCTTGGAAATACCGCCCAGAGGCTCAGAAACAAACCTTAGTATTCCTATTAGGTTTACAAAATCCTTGTCAGAGCACCTTGCCCACCGGCGCCGTGGCTCACTAGGCTAATCCTCCGCCTGCGGCGCCGGCACCCCAGGTTCTAGTCCCGGTCGGGGCTCCGGATTCTGTCCCGGTTGCCCCTCTTCCAGGCCAGCTCTCTGCTATGGCCCGGGAGTGCAGTGGAGGATGGCCCAAGTGCTTGGGCCCTGCACCCCATGGGAGACCAGGAGAAGCCCCTGGCTCCTGGCTTTGGATTGGCACAGTGCACCAGCCGCAACACACTGGTCGTAGTGGCCACTTGGGGGGTGAACCAACTGAAAAAGGAAGACCTTTCTCTCTGTCTTTCTCTCTCACTATCCACTCTGCCTGTCAAGAAAGAAAGAAAGAAAGAAAGGAAGGAAGGAAGGAAGGAAGGAAGGAAGGAAGGAAAAGAAGCACCTTGCCGCAGTGCCTGGGGCCCGACCCTGCCCCGGGCATCTGCAGAGCGAGCCGGGAGTGAGCGCGTGTGGGTGGAGGGAGGCGCCGGGCCTTTACCGGTTCTGTCTGTCCTCAGAGTTGCACAGGGGATGCTCAGGCTGTGGTCTCTCAAAATTGGATCCACATTCTTGAGTGGCTACCCTGTCTGCGGCTGCCTCCTCACAGGAAATGAGAACACGCGTGTGGGCTCCCTGGGGTGGACGCATTGTGTTTCAGCCCCGACAGCCAGCCTCAAACCATGGTCTCCAGGGCTGGAGAAGCCGGGGAGGCTGGGGCTGCAGAGGAGGTGGGTGTGGGCAGGCCTTGGGGAGCTGCTAGGGTGAGGGGTCCCAGCCAGAGCAGCAGGAAGCTATAGCCTGCGGGCTGAGAGGCAGGAATGGGCAGACTGCCGGGGACAGGGGACCGAGGACGTCGCGTTGACAGAAGCCTCGGATGGTGCAGCACTCAACACTCCACTCCTATCACTCCCATGAGGAACAGCCAGGGACAGAGGGTAAACGATGGCCCAGGGCCACCATAAGTGCCCGAGTCTCCCTACACCCTTCCACCTCCCACATCCTAAGCGACCAGGGAGGTGAGCAGTGACCAGTAACGGAGGGGTGGTGGCAGTGAGGGGCAGAGCCATGCTGTGGATGGAGGTGATGACCTTCCAAACTGGTAGCCCCTGACTCCTGGAGCTGGAGTGGACGCCCCCCACCCAGTGATGGAGATGACCACACTGCTAACAGTGGTAATGACGGCTCCTGGCCCCGTGGCAGTGAGCACAGGTCCTGTCTACCCAAGACCGCCTCATCCCCACCTGGAAGCCCTGCGTCCTCACTCAGGGTGCCCGTCGCCCCCTCGCTGGCCCTGGGGGCCACTCTGAGCCCCCTCTGCACACTGCAGGTCCACTCTCTCATCCAGGGTCCGTGATGAGCAGGAAGGGGCCAAGTCTCTCTGGGTGCAGATCTGAGTCTGCCGTGGCCCCAGAGAGACCACGGCCCACAGGGGCAGGTTCAGTGTTGAGTCAGCCCAAGGAGGGGGTCGAGGGGGTCCCCGAGGCAGGCAGAAGCCCCGAAAGAGGGAACTGAGAAGGCACACGAAGCGCCACGGGGGCCGTAGGGGCAGCTGGTCCATGGGATCGGGAGACAGGGCCGCCACCAGGGAGAGTCTCCCTGAGCACAGGGTATCCGCCACTCTGATGAAGTCACTCAGGTGTGAAGCCACCGCGGAGCCCCACTTCCTGCGTGGGTGAGCTCTGGCAAAGGCGGACAGCCTCGGCGCCGCAGAGCTTTGTGGGAGGCACAGTGGAGACTGTCCATAGCCCTGCTCCTCGAGAACAGGACGCCGGCGGGCAGGAGGTGAACAAACAGGCGTGCGTCTCCTGCGCTCTAGGAAGAGGTCTGAGCTCGGGAGCGGGGCTGGCGTGCTGGTGCCCGGCCCTGCTCAATGCCACCAGAGCAACCTGGTGGCAAACGTCTCTGTGCCGTGCCTCCCTGGGACATCCGGGGACACAGAGCTGCAAGGGAGGGGAAGGCTGCACACGAGGGGAGTCATTGCTGTCTACCGCAGGCTCCTAGAGCCCATGGCTCCTGTTCAGACCTCGGGGCAGGGCTTAACCCCACCCTGACCCCCACCCCCACCCCCACCCCCACCATGTCTTCAGGACTAACAGCCGCAGTTTGGAACCAATGACACTGTAGACTGCTCGGACCCCAGCGCCCATTTCCTGCTTGATCTTCCGAGCAGCGGTGAGTGCTGTGGCCGCCTGCAATGCTGGCATCCCCGATTCCAGGGCTGGTTTGAGCCCAGGATGCTCTGTTTCTGATCCAGCTCCCTGCTAATGCGCCTGGGAAGACAGCAGAAAACGCGTGGGAGACCCACATGGAGCTCCCGGCTCCTGGCTTCAGCCTGACCCAGCCTGATGTGGACATTTGGGGAGTGAACCAGTGGGTGGGAGCTCGCTCGCTCTCGCTCTCTCTCTCTCCCCCCCATCTCTCGTCTCTGTCACTCTGCTTTCCAAACACACTTTTGAAATCTTTTAAAAACAACCCCTCAGCCAGCGCCGTGGCTTAACAGGCTAATCCTCCGCCTTGCGGCGCCGGCACACCGGGTTCTAGTCCCGGTTGGGGCACCGGATTCTATCCCGGTTGCCCCTCTTCCAGGCCAGCTCTCTGCTGTGGCCCAGGGAGGCAGTGGAGGATGGCCCAAGTGCTTGGGCCCTGCACCCGCATGGGAGACCAGGAGAAGCATCTGGCTCCTGGCTTCGGATCGGCGCAGTGCGCCGGCCACAGCGGCCATTGGAGGGTGAACCAACGGCAAAAAGGAAGACCTTTCTCTCTGTCTCTCTCTCTCTCACTATCCACTCTGCCTGTCAAAAAAATAAATAAATAAATAAAAAAGAATAGGTAACTCTTTAATGGAGACACGGCTCATGTTTAAAGTTCTAGTGAAACCTTAAAAAAAATAAAAAAACAATCCCTCGAGCAGAAGGAAGTGTGTTCTGCCAGTGTTGCGCAGGCCTTGGAATCGCCGCGTGTGCTGCGTGACTCCTGTGCCTGCTGACGCCGCCCGAGGCCGGGGTCTCTGACCTGGGCAGTGACCGCACGCAGGGAGGCCGCCCGGTGCCGTGCTAGCCCTCGAGTTGTCTCGCGTCACTTGCAGTAAAACATCACAGCCCTGCTCAGCACAGCCAGGACGTGGAATCAACCCGCGTGCCCATCAGGGTAAACACACGGAATGGACATGGTGAGCACACAGCAGGACTCAGCCTTGAAAACAGAAGGAAATTTTTTTTAAAGATTGTTTTTATTTATTTATTTATTTGAGGGGTAGAATTAGAGAGAGAGGGGGGTCTTCCATCCGCTGGTTCACTCCCTAAATGGCCGCAACTGCCGGAGCTGCGCCGATCCGAAGCCAGGAGCCAGGAGCTGCTTCCAGGTCCTCCGTGCACTTGGGCCATCTCCCACCGCTTTCGCAGGCCATAGCAGGAGCTGGATCAGAAGAGGAGCAGCCGGGACACAAACTGGCGCCTATTCAGGATGCCGGCACTGCAGGTGGAGGCCTGGCCTACAACGCCACAGCACGGCAAGAAGGAAGTCTTGTCGTTTGCAGCATGGGTGAACCCGGAACGTTCTGTGAGGCCAGGAGGAGCCAAGCACAGGAAGACAAATGCTGCAGGATCTCACAGATGGAACCCTTCCCAGCTGGTCTCACGGGCGGACAGAAGCGTGGTCGCCGGGGCTCGGCGAGGGGCGTGGGTGTGGGGTGTGCAGGGGGTGCTCGGCAGGTGCAGGAGGAGCCATGGCCTGGGTTCTGCCGCTCCGTGGGTGACTGCGTTAACACCGAGCTGTGCAGCGACAAGAACAGGGGCCTGCGAGAGTTCTCAAGGGGAAGTAACTAAGCATCTGGGGTACTGGCTGAGCTGAGTACCCTGGTGTGACTGTCACACATGTATGCGTATATTAAATCATGGCAGCACACCCCAGAAGCAGACACAGTGACCGCGTCGGTTACAGAAATTTTAATTAAAAATAAAAAGGAGACTGCTCCCCACCGAGACGGCGTCTTTGCTCACCTGAGGAGGGGAACATCCACTCTCCGTGGGACGACAGTCTGGGTTTGGGCTGTCACACAGAGCCAGTGCCCAGGGCGCGCTTCGCACCTGTCCCCTCTGCACCTGGCAGGCGCACCTTGTATCCCTGGCAGTGCCCACCAGGGCCACTCCAGAGCCACAGGCGTCCATTCGGTGGCAGCCAGGCAGGTGCCATCACCCCAGTGTGACCCTGGCCCATGCCGTCCTGGTGTAGGCTGTGGGAGGAGCTGGACCTTGCTGCTTTGTAGGCTCTGATCTGAGCCCAGTAGCCGGTTCCTTCCTGCCCAGGGTGGCCTCCTTGTCCTGGGACCAAGTTTTAACCCCTGAGTGGCCTGGGTGATCAACATGGAGCCCCTCCTCCCTGCTCAGCTGGCTCCTCCCCTGGTTTCCCTGGTGGAGTGGGGGTCACATCTGGCCCCACCCCGTCCCAGCAGCCCGTCCTCCTGAGGGGCTCAACTGCAGGCCCTGCATGGCCGGCGTTGCTGACCACGGCCCTGTAGGCGCTGCTGTGCCCACAAAGCTCCTGCTTGATGGGGTGGGACTTCCTGTGTCTGCCCTCAATCCTTTAAGGCTCTCTTCAACACCCCCAGGGCCCCCACCCACCCGCAGCACGCCAGCAAGTCTCTCGTGGCCCCTACCTGACTGTCGCCTCTCCTGGGCACCTGCGTCCCTCCCTGGCCTCCTCCGTCCCTTCCTCTGTGGGCACGTCTGGCCCACCCGTCTTTGAACATCTCCAGAGTTCACATCTGTAACAGATGACGTGCTCTGTCATCAAACTCTCCCGTTCTGCTGCTGTTGACCTTGGCTGAGAACCGTGCACGCCCCGAGAGTCGCCGTCTTTGTGGTCTGACTCACGGTGCCAGGCTTCCCTCCGGGCGCACGAGCTCCGCCTGCCGTGTGCCCTCTGTGGCTTCACGCGGCTCTCCCGAGCCAAGCTCCTCTGTTGTTACCTCAAATGAGTTCATTGTTCAAGGAACTCATCTGCCATCAGCAGAAATTGGTAAAAGGAGATGTGTGTAAACAGCCGAGCTGCTGGGTCCCAGCACCCACAGCTGAGACCGGCTCTCCTGCCGGGACACACCCAAGTGTCGGAGGCAGACAGAGCAGAAGGAAGAGGGGGCCCCGTGGGCAGACTGTGAGGTCCCTTCAGACCCAGGGACGCCCTCGGACTGCGACTTCCAGGTGCTCTCGTGTAAGCCACCCGGGTTCCCCAGGGAAGCCCCTGCTGTGCCCCCACTTTCCAGGCAAGGAAACTGAGGCAGCACGGGATGCAGCGGCTCGTCCACGACCACTGCAGAGTGAGCAGCCAAGGCTGCAGCCGTCCTACGGTTTAAACCCCTACAGGTATAAGGAGAGGCGAGACGTCGGACAAGGGACACTGCAGCCCCGTGTGCGGCTCGGGAAGCAGCTGCCACGCTCACGAGGACAAGGAAGGAGCTGGATTCCGGAGCCCAGCAACCTGCTCACCTGCTGGGGGCAGGCGCCAGGGGGGCTTGGGGTCTAGGAGCTGACGTCTGGAAGGAAGGGGACCCCACCGCCGTGGGCAGTGCCGCCCGAGGTGGGGCAGGGAGGGGCCGGCTCTAACCAGGCTTCCCACACTGGCTTCAACTGAAAAGGCAGAGACCGAGGGGCCCTGGGCTCACAGGCTGCAGGGCCCGACTCCCATGACCTAGAGCAGGGCAGGGTAGGGGAGCAAGATGCCTGGGAGCCCCCCACCCCCTCCAGGTGCAGGCTCACCGGGTTGGTCTACACTGAGGTGCTCTTGCTATGAGATTGTATGAGATTAAACTTCGGAGTTCATTGGAAAGACCGTGTGGCACGTCCCTGAGCGGGAGAGGTGAGAGGGAAGTGGATTATTAGTTGGCGTGAGCACAGGTGTGCACCACAGGGGGCCTGTGGACAGGGCTGAGGGGCTGGCCACTCCCTGTCTGCCTTCTTGGGAGGAGGCCGGCACTCCAGGAAGCAGCGAGTGCTGTTCAGAGCCAGGGGCTCCAGCGTCCGAGCCTCGCTCTTGGCCATGGCTTCCAGCTCTACAGAACACAGGGCTGGGCGCTGCCAGACCACACGTGTGGTGGCTTGAGTAGCAGGGGCCCTGCTGAGGGGGGGGGGGGTAATGCACAAGCCTAGGCAGGTGGGGAGGGGCTGAGGGTCCCTCCAGCAGCCAGGCTGGGCCCCAAGCTCTCAACCAGCATTAGCTGCTGAGCGTGAGGCCTGGCCTGGGGTCAGCGCCCCTCCTGTGCCAACCTCAGGGTTGCAGGACTCCTTGGCCGGAAATCGATGGGTGTTTGTGAGTGGAACGTGCTGGGAGGTGTTTGCACAATGCCAACGTGAAAGGAGCCCAGCCACGTGATCTGTACCGAGCGGAGGGCAGCAGTGGGGGAGTGGACACGAGGGACCCACGCTGGCCATGGGACGGCTGCCCGAGGCCATGCACAAGCAGAGCCAGTGCACCCCCCGCGTGGGCGCCAGGGCCTGCGGGTGGCCCGGGATGCTTAACCATCAGGAAAGCTCTTTCCCCGCTAATTCCTGTCCACATCCAGCTCCCGGCCGTGGGTCTGTGTCCTCTTTCTCCCCACTTCCGCTGGGGACCTGCAAGTCCAGGAAACGTGCATTTCGCCCACAGAGCTGAGCAGCGCTGGCTCCAGGAGTGCAGCCGTCACAGGAGAGCAGGGACAGCTGGGGATCTGCTTCCTGTGCCAGAGAACAGCAGGGGGCCGTGCGCCCGCGGCCTCCAGTCCACAGCTCCCGGGTCACAAGTGACATTTCCACCCAGGAGGGTTTTCAGCCAGGTTTCCTGGGAGGCCGGGACGCGCCAACCTCACAAGGTGACCCAAGGGCCAGTTCCAGAGCCCCCTAAGTCCCTGGGGGCGATTCCCAGCTCCGATGTCCAGCACCAGATGACCACCCAGGGCTGCTGGTCCCCTGTCCAAGTGCCCGCTCCCTAGGGGCCACTGTGACCCCACTGGGAGGCCTGCCTGGTCCCAGCTCGCCCGCCTTGAGGAGACAGAAGGGGGTTGGCGTTCAATGGCGGGGAGAGACGCCGCGCCTGCTGGAACGAGGTTCTGCTGGACCGAGCAGAGGCCGCCCCAGTGCAGATTGTAAAGTGGCCGGTTATTTGGCGTCATTCTTGGGACAAGCTGCACAGCTTCTTGGAAATGTCGATTCCCGTGAACTCTGGAGTGATTTTTCTTACAGAACTGGAGCAGAGGCACGAAGAAGCATCTGGACGCTCTACTGGCAAACGGGTGAGGAGTGGGGCTGCCGGCCCCTTCCCGGGGCCACGGCCGTAGGGGGAGCCCCTGGAATGTCCCAGCAGTGCTTGTTCACCTTGACCTTGGCGAAATCCCCTGAACAAAATCTGTGCTTTGCACTTTAAGAACCCGTCCAGGCTTTTGTGGCCGGGGCAGAGAAAAGCCAATGTGTCGGGAGGAATTATTCAGGACTGTCTCCCAGGCCTCGGACAAAAGCAGAGCATTTGCAATCTGAACAGAAGCGGCTGAAAGAGTGTCTTTTAGACCCGGGATGCAGGGGTGGATACCCTCACAGCCTGTGCCCCCATTTGCATTTTAACGGCCAGGCCATTGTGGGCAGGAGAGGCCCCGCTCCCGGACACACTGGCTGGGCAGCCGGATGCCCTCCCCTTTGCTGGCAGGTGCGTCTGGGGACATGGGTCCCTTCCACGATCTCGCTGCTGTTCCTTTCGGGTTGTCAACATCCCCTTCTCCTTTGCAAGGATTTTGTGCTACTCACGGAGGCAAATAGAGAAACAGAAACCCAAACCCTCAGCCTGCTAGGTCTAACAACAGGCAGTAGAATGGGAAGCCTGCTCCCGGGTGTCCCACAGGGCACAGACAAGCCACGGCGAGCGGGATCTTCGTCAGCCGGCTGCTGAAGGCTGTGCCAACGCCATGTGGGACGCTCTGCTTGCTGTCACGTCCCCAGCACTGGGGAGGGAGGCGTGAGTCCAACCTGCCATGGTGCGGAACTGTCGGAGTCGACGGACA
Source organism: Lepus europaeus (assembly GCF_033115175.1). Classification (NCBI taxonomy): domain Eukaryota; kingdom Metazoa; phylum Chordata; class Mammalia; order Lagomorpha; family Leporidae; genus Lepus; species Lepus europaeus. The sequence goes on from NC_084827.1 coordinate 180,617,279, forward strand.
GAACGTCACGGGCAACACCAGGGATAGCAGAGCACAGAACTTACACAGGTGTCCCGTTTCAGCAGCTGTCCTGCACGCCCACCACAGAAAGTACCACAGACGTAGAAATAACGTATAAACCTCCATGGTGACCACAGCGCCACACAGCACAGTGACAACCCAACCACCACCTGTGTCCCTCCAGTGTCACACAACACAGGTGACAATCCAACCCCCACCTGTGTCCCTCCAGTGTCACACAACACAGGTGACAATCCAACCCCCACCTGTGTCCCCCAGTGCCACACAGCACAGGTGACAATCCACCACCCTGTGTCCCCCAGTGCCACACAGCACAGGTGACAATCCACCACCCTGTGTCCCCCAGTGTCACACAGCACAGGTGACAATACAACCACCCAGTGTCACCACAGTGTCACACAGCACAGGTGACAATCCACCACCCTGTGTCCCCCAGTGCCACACAGCACAGGTGACAATCCACCACCCTGTGTCCCCCAGTGTCACACAGCACAGGTGACAATCCACCACCCTGTGTCCCCCAGTGTCACACAGCACAGGTGACAATACAACCACCCAGTGTCACCACAGTGTCACACAGCACAGGTGACAATCCACCACCCTGTGTCCCCCAGTGTCACGCAGCACAGGTGACAATCCACCACCCTGTGTCCCCCAGTGTCACACAGCACAGGTGACAATCCACCACCCAGTGTCACCACAGTGTCACACAGCACAGGTAACAATCCACCACCCTGTGTCCCCCAGTGCCACACAGCACAGGTGACAATCCACCACCCTGTGTCCCCCAGTGTCACACAGCACAGGTGACAATCCAACCCCCACCTGTGTCCCCCAGTGTCACACAGCACAGGTGACAATCCAACCAGCCCATCAAAGAAGCATTTGAAGCTGTAAAATATTTTTAATTTGACTTAATATTTATAATTATCGTGGGTGTCAAACAACGTAGATGAACGATAAGGTAAAAACTGGTTCTGTCCAGTAGATGAGAAAATCAAGACCACGTGTTGTTAATCAGTTAGCTGCTTAACCGCATGGTCCAATACCAATGTCGCCACGATAAAGCCGGCCCCCAGCCTCGCCAGCAGTGCTGCAAAGCCCCCAGGACTGGGCGGCACTCCCTGGGGGTCCAGCGTCCATTCCGGCACCAATGTTGAGCACAACTGTTTTATGGGCAGCAGCTGGAGGAAACATTTTCTCTTGAATTTCTTGAATGGAGGTGAAATCGTAGCTGGTCCTCTCGAGCCTTCACGGACTAATTGTTTAGCCACGGTTCCCACTGTCCCCTCCTCGTCAAGCCATGTTATTCTAGAAGGAAACCAGACAGAGAGGAGGGACGCCATGCAATCAGGAGTCCAGGCGGCCTTTTGTTCCAGGAAACCCCACTTGTTTGTGGAAGCCTCCACTGGGCGCTCCGGGAGCTCCCTGCTTCAGGAAGGGACCTGCGCTCTGTGGCCTCCTCCCAGCCTGCGGATGACGGCCTGGAGAGCCCTCCCCGGGGCTGGCTGGCTTATCTGCCACAGCCATGTTGTGCACAGGGTCAGGGCAAGTCACGGGGTCACGGAGTCCACGGTCAAGCGCAGCCTCCTCTGGTTGGGAGCTGGCAGGTTCTCTCCGCCGAGTGCTGGCCGCCTACACCTTCAGGAGCCTCGCGCTAAACACAGCTGATCCCCCCCTGTGAGTTCCCCTGCGAGACAGTGGGGGAGTCGCACGGCACCAGCCCCTGCAGTGGACCAGGGTTCCAGGTAGCCCGTGTGCTCAGGACAAGCGGCGGCCCTGCGAATCCCTCCGAGAGAATGGCTGGGTGCCCAAGTCGGGAGCCACATCCCAGGAGACGTCTGGCACCAAGTGTGGTGCTTGGATTGTGTCTCCAGAGCCCCCTTGTTCAACCGGACTGTGCGTCCTCCGGGGGATGGCGGGCTGCTGGTTAGAGTTTATCGATGTCTTCCTGGAGGAGGGGGGAGGCGAGGGGGAGGAGCGCCGGAGTCCTCCACGGAATGGTGGCGACTCTCAGCAAGCGATATGTCTTGTTGCTTTGTTCTGCTGGAGTTGGGGGAGGGGACGAGGACCGTGGCGGGCAGCAGCTGGCAGAAGAACTGAGGGAAGACCGTCTTCTGTCCGAGTTGTACCCAGAGACTCCGGGTTGCACATAAAATCACGTTGTTTCTGCAGCTGCTGATGGTTCGGATTCAGCACGCACGCATGAGGAGCCCACATGGGTTGCTCTGGTCATCACGAAGCAGCTTTGAAGTAGACAACCCCAGCTCTGCCACTTTCTAGCCGCGAGACCTCAGATAATCAACCAAAGGGTTTTTAAGGATTTATTTATTTTACTTGAAAACTGGAGTTAACGAGAGGGAGTGAGGGAGAGGCGGAGAGGGAGAGGGAGAGGGAGAGGGAGAGGGAGAGAGAGAGGGAGAGAGAGAGAGATCTTCCATCTGGTGGTTCATTCGCTGAACACCACTACAGCTGGGGCTGGGCCAGGCTGAAGCCAGGAGCCAGGAGCTTCCTCCGGGTCTTCCATGTGAGTGCAGGGGCCCAAGGACTTGGGCCATCTTCTACTGCTTTCCCAGAGCGTAGCAGAGAGCTGGATGGGAAGTGGAGCAGCCAAGAACTGAACCGGCGCCCGTACGGGATGCTGGCACTGCAGGCAGGGGCTTAGCCGACTGCGCCACAGTGCCGGCCCCTAACCAAAGCTCTTGAGTCTCTGTTTCCTCCTCCATCACGTGGAGACAGCAGCCCTCTGCCCACGGGGCTTTGAGAGGGTGCTGTGTGCCTGGGTCACGAGTACTCGCCAATGCTGGCAGCTGGAGTTCCGTTTGACCGATCCATTGAGAAGAGCCTGGAGCTATTAGTGAGAGAGGCGACGTGGCGCTTCAGACGGGCTGGGACCCTCTGTGCGGACCCTTGGTCTACTCAGTGCTTCTCCGAGGTTGTCCTTGGACCATGGCGCGTGCCGCACAGAAGCAAGGCTTCCAGCCCGGTGCGTGGCGTAGAGAAGAAATCGGTCAATATTTTCCACCTCCTTCACCGTGCTGTTTTATATCCTGGGCGATCACTCCTGCTGGGGATATTCAACAAGACTTGGAGGCCTCTCATGACCTGAGAAACAGATGGGGCCACACCAGGCCCACGTCCCGGCAGTCCCGGTTCCGTTATAGAGCAGGACGCAGCCCGTGGAGGCCGGCTCTGGAAGTCGGTGGCAGCACTTCCTCGGGCAGGGCCTGGAACGTGGCATCGACACATCCCTGCCTAACAAACCCGAGCACAGCAAAGGAGGAAGATGGTGCTTTGAGGCCCAAGTGAAAACGCATTTTCCGCTTAACGCATTACATGGGTGGCCCCTTTCTTCAGCTAAGACCTTAACTCTCCAGACAACATGGTACTTATATAAGAACATATAAAGGTGGATCGCACATCCCGTTGGATCGTCACCCGTTTGGCCTTTGGGGTTTTCATAAAGCGGAAGAGAGAAGGAATAGAGTTCATTGTCGTAGAAATCGCTGACGCAGCTCTCGCTCCCCCGGTACCACCTGCTTTGGGGAGGAGACACAGGAGCAAGGCCCTGAGCAGGTAACCTTCTGAAGGAGCAACAAATATAGGTCCTTGCTGGTCCCCACTTGGGCCTCGGGAAACCGGCTCAGGTCTGGATGTTCCCACTGGCTTTGGGTTCTGCTACCTCCCAGGCTGCACTTTCCCACCCTCTCCCCCTCCCAGAGAGGCAGTGCATCCCCACCCCTCTCCTCTGGCCAGGCACTCACTCTTTCTCTGCACCAGGTAACATTTCCAGGCTGTCGTGACAAGCACTGTGCTCACTGGTCCTCTTGGTGCCCAGGAAGGGGGCTCGCTGATGCTCTGTGCATGGTGCCGTGTGCCAGGCCTGGGGAGAAGGCTGGGGAGACGTGCTTCTCTCCCGGGGTCCTCTGTGGGCAGCCCTCTGTGCCTCCCGTCTGTCTCGCTGGAGGGGTCAGAGAATGCTTGAATGGAGTTATGGACAGAAATGGAGTTACGGATGGAAATGGAGTTACGGATGTCTCATTGCTAACTTAGCTGGAATTACCTTTTCTTTTTTTTTTTTTTTTGGTAGATTTATTTGTTTATTGAAAAGGCAGATTTGTAGAGAGGTAGAGGTAGAGAGAGAGAGAGAGAGAGAAAGAAATGTCTTCTACCTCCTGGTTCACTCCCCAAATGGTCGCAGTGGCTGGAGCTGTGCCGATCCGAAGCCAGGAGCCAGGAGATCCTTCCAGGTCTCCCCCCGTGGGTGCAGGGGCCCAAGGACTTGGGCCATCCTCAATTGCTCTACCAGGCCACAGCAGAGAGCTGGACCGGAAGTGGAGTAGCCGGGACTCGAACCGGCACCCACATGGGATGTTGGCACTGCAGGCAGCGGCTTTACCTGCTACGCCACAGCGTCGGCCCTGGAGTTAGCTTTGATCTTTTCAGATGCCCCGGCTTCACCTACAGAAATACCTGGAGCTGGGTTCCTGAGGAGGACCCTGGAGAACTCTCTGTGCCTCACCTGAGCATTTGGTTCCAAACTTGGAGAAAACTCCACAACCCAAACAACTGTGGAAGCCACGGTCAACGGCTTTCGGGAACAAAGCTTGCACTTCAGACAGCACCGCCGTGATTTGCCGCCCAAATTCCTTCTAAGAAGGAGAATTCACTCCTTCCAAAGCATGCAGGAAGCACCCCAGGGACGCTCGGCTCGTCCGCACCTGCCACGCGGCCATCAGGGCCCCGCAGACTGAAGCCCAGGGAGGCACTGAGAATGAAGCTAAGGGTTGGGGCATTTCTGGGTTACAGCCCAGGGGTGGTTTCCCTTCCCAGTAGCGTCTGCCTTCCACACACCTCATCTATTACGTCACCACCTTCAGTGTTGGCGACACAACTTAGTATCAAAGTCAAATGGAAATCAGCACAACTATTTAAATAGACAGCAATCTAACGATGTTAGTATTGTTAATTTTTGCCTTAGTGGCCATGATTAAAAAATACCCTACTGAGGGGACTTCCAGTGATTCTGTAGGGATACAGCTCCTCCAATAGTTTTCTACATGGAATACGTAAGTCCACAGTCGATGATTCTCTACCGGACACAGTTTTAAGAACTTAACCCTTACTTGGACATGCCAGGGGTACCATAATGTATACTAAGTAAAAATAAATGTATCACATTTCACCATTAACAACTTGAAATACGTCCAAAAACTAGTTAGTAACATATACTTGATTAGTAGAAATGTTAGCTAATCGGGGCCGGTGTAGTGGGCTAAGCTGCCGTTCTGAGACGCCAACACCCCACGTGGGCCCCGGCTTGTGTCCCTGCTGCTCCCTTCCAATCCAGCGCCAGCTTTTTTTTTTTTTTTTTTTTTTTTTTTGATTCTGACACTTCATGCAGAGTGAGAGGTCACAGCCACAGGACTTTAAAGTGTGTGGAGTTCACTGGCGACAAAGCCACGGTTCCTCCAGCCTCTCCAGGGCCCGCCACCCTGCACCACCCATCGAGGCGTGCAGGGCAGAGGGGCCAGGACCTGTCATCAGACGTGGGGACAGCAGGAACAGGGGAGGGGTGTGGAGGCGCAGGAGTACCCGTGGCCTGGAATGGGGAGCGGGGGCCGGTCCCTGGCAGCTCACTGAGAAGGTGGGGGCAGCCTGGCCTCCTGTACCTCCCCAGCCCCCTGGGTTTCACCCAGGCCTGCTCCCTCCTGCGTCCCTGCCTCTGCAGAGCCCAGAGTCCAGCTGGGGGCATCCCTGATGCACAGGCAAACCACGGCAGGTCCAGCGGTGGCTGGCCCAGCGAGGGGAAGAGGTTCCATCAGGAGCTGGCAGAGTATGTGCCCACCAGTGTGGTGAGTGTGTGTGTGTGTGTGTGTGTCCCGGTGGTGCGTGGCCATCGTGAAGCCCACTTCTGCCTTCCTGGACAGCCAGTGGGGTGGGAGGGAGGGAGTGGTCAGCGGAGGCCGGGGCCCAGACTGCTAATGGCTTGGGGTGAGCAGTGGAACATGGCCTGAGCGTTTGGGCCCCTGCACCCACATGGGAAATCCAGATGAAGGCCCTGGCTCCTGGCTTTGGCCTGGCCCAG